>NW_005054370.1:46095-74658 GCF_000277835.1 Geospiza fortis | reverse complement strand
TAGTATATAATATACAACATATAATATATAATATATAACATATAACATATATTATATATGTTGTAAATATATAATATGTTATATAATATACAATATATAATACACAATATATATGTTATATAATATATACTATATTATACATTATATAGCATACATTACATATTATATATTATATAACATACATAATATATATTATTTATTAAAATATTATATCTATAAAATAAATAAAGTATTATTAGAGCAGCTCTCCTTTATGATCTTGTCTGCTTCCATAGGACATAATTGTCATTTAGCAGGCACTGTTGTGTCCTGACCTATTTTTGTCTCTCTCTAGACAGCATATCTGCAGGTATTTATCCCTATTTCAAAAATTAAATATGTATTTCAAAAGCAGTCATGGAAATAAAGTAGTGAATTTATTCTTTCCAGTAACAGTATAAAAGTATCACCTGATGTGTCCTTACAAAACTCTGCTTGTTGGCCTGAAGGCAATAACTGTTCAGACAAATTAATAAAATACCTTTTCTCTAAGTATATATCTTGCATGTATGTTGTAACAGAGGATTTTTTGTGACAGCACTGCCAGGCTTGCTCAGGCTTGTGGCAGGCACATCCTTATTCAATCAAGTTTTACAATAATTTAATTTTTTTAAGTGAAGAAATCTTGGGTTAAGCTTAGAACTGCAGAAGGATTAAAAGGCTTTTGAAGGGGAGTATTGGCTGTCTGCTGGGAAAGGCAGTGTAAAAGTGAGACCTGGGCTTGGCTTGTGCTTGGTTGAGAGCCAGCTTCAGGTGCTGCTGAGTAGGATTTGAAAATGGGCTGTGTAGTGCTGACTGTACAGTCTGTGCAGCCTAAGCTAAAATAATAAACCCAGGATTATGCAAATATTTCTGAGGGGCTTGGAAGCCCCAGCTGGATCTGGAGCCAGTTGTGTGTGAGGAGCTGGGGCTGTCTCGCGGCCCAAGCAGAGGGAACCCATCAGGGGATTGTGTCAGGGCTATAATGAGCTCTGCTTGATTCTGGATTAACTTTGGCTGGCAGCTAACATGTCAGGCATTTTGGCAAAGTTGAATCCTCTTCTTTTTCTCCAGTCTCTCTCTTTAGGGCAGATTTCAACAAAAAAGTGAGTTCTTTGTATGAGCTGAACTCTCTAGAAGACTTAAGGGCCTGTGGTTCAGATGCATCTTCCCCAACAGTGCCCAGCAGATGTTCTGAAGTGCTCATGAACTACACAGAAGTGCTGCTGTTTTGAACTCCTGCAAACAGTCAACAGATTCACATGGGAAATTAAATGAGTGCAATTTTGTGGAGAGATGCTGAACGTGGCTGCTAAATGAGCACCGCCAAAATAAAACACAACCAACAAGGGCTGCTTGCTGGAGCAGCTGGGGAGGGACATAAATGACAACTGAAGGATGTGACTGCTTCTAAATGGGCTCCTCTGATTGCTTAAAAACTTCACTTTAAAAAAGGCTTGGTATTTAGTGGGAGCCTGCAAGGAAATATTTGGGGTGTGGGGAGCCTGAGGAAGGGGTGGGGAGAAGGGATTTGGAAGGCTGGTGGAGGAGCAGCAGGAACCAGGGAGATGTAAAGTCAGGGAGAGACAGGGAGGGTTGGAGGATCCAAAACACACTGGGGAGAAGGGGGCTGTGAGGATAATTGGGGATGATATCCTGGTGTATGGCTGTGCCTCCAGGTCATGGCATCTGTGAGGGCTCCATCTGTTCTGTGCATAAATCCAAGTGTGTCCTTTCATGTTCCTTGCTGTGCAAGAATGCCAAGGGGTCCCATTGCATGGGATTTCCAGATTTTTGTGGTGTTTTCCTGATGTCCTGGGAAGTGCAGGCTGTCTCCAAGTTTGTATAACCCCAGCTTCTGCCTCTGCTCAGTTTTGAATCTTGCCTTCATCTATAATACCCGATTAGTGTTTTGAAGTATGTACAGGGCAATAAACCAAATAACCTTTCAGGCTGTTGATGGATGGCTTTTTATTTGAATGGAAATCACTGCTTACAAAGGTATTTTCGTTTGTAATGCCTATTAAAAAAAAATCAAGTTACGCCTGAACCATCCAAGCAATACTGAAATTACTCATCACCTGTCATGTAACCTGTAAATCAGGCTTTAATCCTCTAAATATTTTTGGTATTTTTAATGTAAATTTGAAAAAGAACTTCTGGGGAAAAACAAACTTGTGCAGCTTACAATATATTGACATGAAAACAGTTTTGAGGGCAATTTGGATTTAATTTTTGGCTGCTTTTGGTCCCACCTTGTTTTCTTGGAAGGAACAATCAACACCTGAGCTGAAGCAACAAAGCTGGGTCCTATTTCTAGAACCTTCAATATCAATCTACTGCTTCAATATCAATCTACTACTATTTCTGCTATGGCTTCAATCTCGATCTTATATTCCTCTACTTAAATATTATAAAACCCACAATATTTTTTTCCCCCAGTATTGCTCCCTGACTTTGGGCAGTGACTGGGAGAGCAATGATGTGTCTGCAGCTCACGGGGTTTTCTTTGGAAACTGGGCAAGGATTGCCCCACCTGTGTGAGGTGGGCTCCTTCCCATTCTCATGCATGTGTGAGTGGGAGAATTCCTTGCAGGGTGTTGGGAAGGATGAAAGTTTGACAAGAAAGTCTCACAGATATGTGTGCTTAGCAGAAAGATTTTTGAATGTAGAGTCTTATGAAGGAATAGAGATGGAAGCAAGTTTTGATATAGAAGAAAAGAATTGCTGAGCCAGTCACACTAGATAACCAAGGAGGCAAAGGGTGTGTTAGTTAGAAGGGGTTTTTATGGCTTAGAGCAAAGGATAAACCCACCTCAAACAAGAAGATGTTTTTACCAAGCAGAAAGACAGCACAGGCAAACAAGGCAGCAAATGTTGCAAGTAGAAAAAAAGGTCTCAGAATTTTCCACTGCAAGAAAACTGAAAAACAACTTCTAGCTTAAACTGTAATGTACTAACTTTTAGTGATTGGAGAACAGTAACATGAATATGGTAATTACAGTAGTTATGATAGGCTATAGATAAAAGTTAAGGTACAGATTGGTTCTGCTGTATGAAGATGCTCAGCAAAGAAAAGTATAAAATGCATTGTAACCAAAACCAAAGGGTCTCTAGGGCTGCCTGCAGCTGGAGCTGACAACTGTGGGCACAGCTCTGTCACCCACGACCCTGGCCTGCTGTGACATCCTGGATACAATAAACTGCATTTTGAAGAGCTACCTGGAGACCCACATCTCTCATTCAGGCTCTTACACAGGGAATAGCCCCCTGACCCTCTGGATTGTGTGTGGTCCTGCTGACGAGGAGGAGAAGGTTTGGGAAGGGACCTGTTGCTCATGGAAGCCAAAGCCCAGCAGGAGCAGTCTGGGGGCTGCAGGAGCTTCCTGCTGGCCCTGAGGGGCCTCTCCAGTGGAGGAGCTCAGTCTGTGCTGCCCCAACCTCTGCTCTGGCCTGGGCTGGGTCACACCAAGGAGCTCTTTAAGGACATGAAAGCCACATTCTTGAGATGGCACAATCTATGGACACAGCTCTGTAACATCACTTTTCTGAACGGGATACAAATTGGATGCAGAGGTTTTGCTTCTTTGGCAGCAGCTTTTTGAGGATTATTATTTTTATTTATAATATGATTTTGGTTGACTCCCTCATCCGAAGCCCTTGTATTTACCTTGGGATTAACCCCTTAAAGCTCTGTGTATCCTGACCCTGCCTGGTAGCTAATGGGAGGCTGAGTCGTGCTTCAGTAGTTTTCACATCTGGGTGGATAATAAAAGTTATTAATGCCACAAACCCTCGGTCTTCAGAGCATGAAGGAACCACTGGTTGGTGAGGATTAGCAAGGAGTGTATGGTACAGGTGTTTTTACACCCTTCCCAGAATGAAATCCCAATGGCCAGGCAGCAGAGAGCGGAAAGCTGCTCCATGTGCACAGATGGGCTCTGCAGAGGATTTGTTCTGCTGGGAGCAGAGCCACCACTGCCCCCTGCTCCTAGGGAGAGCAGAGACACAACAGCCTTGTCCAAAGAGCAGCAGCTTTCCCTTGGTGCTGCCAGGGAATGAAATGGGACAGAAATCTCTTCCTCTCACAGCTGGTGTTCTGGTGTGGAATTGCTTTGCTGCTCCTTTTTAGGATGAAAGGTTTGATTCTTTCTTTTCCTTATTTTCCTTCTTTCTTTTCCTTCTTTTCATCAATCCAAATGGGACAGCACAAACCCAGCCATCAGAGCCACATCAGCTGAGGGATTTTATAAGCTGCTATGGACTTGAATTAAAAATTGGAACTCATATTTGAGCAGGGAAGTTGAGAAAGAATGATACTCAATTGCAACAAGAATCAATTTCCTCTCCTTGCATTCCTGGCTATTTTCTCTCTCCCCTGATGCTTACAGGTACTGTGTTTTGGGTTTAATTGGGAATTTTCCCACCCAGTTCTGAAGCAGACTGAGATGTGCAACCTTCCCACCCTCACATAATCACCACTGGGCTTTCCCAGGGAGGTTTGGCTCGCTTCTCATGTCATCATCATCCTGTTTGAAGTGCAACAAAGCATTCATTTCTTGAACTGCACTGAAGTCTGCACTTGAGCTTTTTGTTCCTCAGCTGAAGCTGTGAATTCTCTTGGGATCTGTAATTTGTAGGCTTGAACAGTTTTTAACTTCACACCAAAGGCAAGAGAAGGGCAGAGTTGGAGTTTGCCTTGCCCTCACAGGGATACTTCAGGGCAGATTTTCCTTGGGCATCCCAAAACAAATGCTTGGTAAAGGCACAGCGAGGTGATTTCCCTCTCATTTTATAGCAACAAAGTGATAACATCAGCCTCAGATTGTTCCAAGTTTGGAGCTAAAGGTGAAGGCAGGGATATGAATAATCTTATCTTTCAGCTGTCTTCTCAGTTTTGCTGACCTATTTGTCCACCCTTTTCCCCACTTCACTTGCAGTAAAAGATGGTTAGGATAGGTATTTAAATTTAGTTGTTTTTTGAAGAGGAAATTCAGAGTTTTGCAGTCATCTGTTTCTTGGATTTGAGCAGATCTATGTACATGTCTGTGCACCCAGGCTCCAGCTTGCAGACACACACACATAAAACAGAATCAACACAGAGCTGTTTAAATAACAACCACAGTAACAGCAGCAACATTAGCAACACCAACAGGAGCTGTGCTCCCCAGCAAATTCAAATTTTGCAGCTGATCTTGAACTCATTCATAAAAAGGTCTGAGTTTTGCAGAGCTAAGTTCCCACACGAGGCCAAGAGAGGGCTCCAGTGAACTGTGTTTTCTTTATTCTGACTTAGGGGATTTGGGAAGATCACAAGGGAGGAGGAAGAATGAGAGAGAGGAAACATGTGAAAAGTGCAAAGGCATGCTAGAAAAGGAAAAAAGAGAGAAAGAGAGAGGGAAAAGAAGAAAATCTCTGCTAATTTCTAGTGTTCTGCCTTTATTTTCTGTAAGACTGTACAAACCCAAACCATGCACATAAATAAACTGTGTACATGAACAAGGAGCAAAAATACAGTGGGAGGAGGAAGAACATGCTCTGGGAAAATAACTTTCCTGATGGAAAAATACTGAAAAAGTCAGAGAAAACTCTGGACAAGGGCAGGAAATTTGGCAACACCACATAACTGGCAAATCTACAGTTTTGCACAAAGCTAAGTCTTTCTGTCAAGCAAAATGTATAATCCACCTTTAATTAGTTACAGCCACATTTTCATTTAAATTGGTAGGAAAGTACTGATGTTACTGTGGGTTGCAGAAGAAAATTTAAATGCCTAACTTCCTAACAATTTTTTTTAAAGAATGTCAGCTCAGAGCCTTCTCATTTTCTGAAGCTTAAGGACAATGAGGTGCCTGTGATGGGATTGTTGCACTTTCTCTCCCTTTGCCCAGAACAGTTAATAACATCTCATACTCTGAGGCAAAACCCAGTTGGACCATGGAGAAAATCCTTCTTTTTTCTGTCTTTTCCCTTCTCAGAACCACCTTAAAGGTGACAGCACTTGATTTTCATAAAAAAATTCACAGAAATTCTAACTATTCGCTAAGAATTTTAACCACATGACTTCAAAGCATTTCACACAAGTGTTCCAGTGAGTTACAATAATTAAGTATGAAGTGAATTGTTGTGTTTTGGGACACTTGTTCAACATGAAGAGCTTGTGGCAGATCATGTCACAGCAAGGACTGTGGATGCTGGTGGTTAAAAAAAAAGAAAGCTGGAAGGATGTAAAAAGACAGCAGGCATTCAAGCTGCTGACTGGGAAGCAAAAATTGCTATGGGGGAATAAAGAATGGAAAATTTAGAGGAAAGAAAGCCTGAACAGCCTTCAGGATTTCATATTTGATTTAGAAGGTCATACAAATCCAGTGGAGGCATTTCAGGAGAGGTTAAACACCACTGAAACACAGGGTGGGAAAGGTTCCCTTGGCAAGAGCGCTGCTGGTTTTCTTCTTGCCATTTTAAATTTCTAATTCTGTGACTGAGAGGTGCCATTTAAAGCCTTGATGGCACTGCAAGGTGACAATTCCAGCTTCACCAAGGTGCAGTCCAGCCTACTTAGAAGAACAACCTTTATGTGCCAGGAAATGAAGGCTGCCTCTAATTGGTCTGTTGAGAATTAAACACTGCAAAAACCAATCCAAGTCACGAGTGCAAAAATCTTTCTAAGCAGCATTACCCTGCCCCAGTCTGGGGAAGGACACTGAGCAGGGATTTTAAAAGTCTTTTATGAAACCTTCTTTGACAGTTGCAGCTTCAGGAGCCCTTTGATCCAAGCATCAAAAATAGAGGGAGGTGCCTCCTGCTGATATGCCTGTCACAAGCACTGAGAGAATTCTCTGCTAAACTTCCACAACTGACACAAACTTCTTGCTGATTTTTATTTTTTGGTGTTAGTTTTAGACCAGGTAACATGAAACTCTGAATTTCTCCTCATCTAGCATGTCCACTGTCAAGGGGAAAATGTTCTGGTGTTCTGGAGGCTTTTTTTATGCATTGGGCAAAACATTTTTCCAGGTCTTTGAGGTTTGTGCTGCCCAGGTGCAATACAAAACACCTGAGTGTAATATCAGCTTCCTCCCAGCACCAGTAAAACTCCAAGACAACACGAGCAGAGCAGCTTGATGGAAGAGGAGTTCATTTTCCCATGTGCTGCCAGCCTTGGCAGCAAAAAAAGCTGACAGGAGACCCAGGCAAAGAAATTTATTAACTTGTGATGTGGGCTTTGCTTCTTCATGTATACACACTTGTGACAGTGCTCACAGGGGTTCTTGGATTGGGGAAGAGATGAGGATCTGGCTCCATGTTTCAGAAGGCTTGATTTATTATTTTATGATATATATTGCATTAAAACTATACTAAAAGAATAGAAGAAAGGATTTAATCAGAAGGCTAGCTAAGAACAGAATAGCAAAAAATGATAACAAAGGTTTGTGGCTTGGACTCTCTGAGCCAGCTGGGCTGTGATTGGCCATTAATTAGAAACATCCAACGTGGGCCAATCACAGATGCACCTGTCGCATTCCACAGCAGCAGATAATCAATGTTTACATTTTGTTCTTGAGGCCTCTCAGCTTCTCAGGAGGAAAAATCCTAAGGAAAGCATTTTCCATAAAAGATGTCTGTGACACATAGCTGGATAATGCAAAGAGAGTGTTGTAAAACTTTCTTTATCATACTGACTTCCCTTCTTTCTCTGTCTCTGGAAATGAGCTCCCTGCTCTCTCCTGAGCACACCTCTGAGGATTGCCAGGCTTGCTCTCTGCCAGGCAGTGAAGGTGGAGCTGACACCTTCAAGGTCTGTGATCCTGCCATGGAGCAAAATTCATCCCCCGTTTCTTTAGGTTCTGAGCTGATCTGTGAAGTGTGGTGGGTATCCTCCTTTCCTGGAGGAGCTGATCTTTGCAGTGTGTCTGGACTAGCTTGCTGTATCTGGTTCATTAGCAGCAATTTGGTGTTTTCAGCTCGTGTGGCCTCTTTTGTGTGTCTGAGCAGGCTGTTTCTGCTTCCCTGATTTGTTGGGCTCACTGAAGATTTGCTTTCTTGGCCCAGTGTTTGAACATGGTCCAGTGATGGTGCTGAAGGTGCTGCCCTGTGAAGGGCTCAGGTCCATGTGGATCAGCTGAGTGTTCCTGAGCAGGTTCCACCCCAGCTGATGCTGCTTGGTTCCTGCACTAGGGATGGGCCATGAGCTCTGAATCTGGACCATGGCTCAATTTTACCCAGGTAAAAGCTCATTTTTCCCCCAGGAGATCCATTCTGCCTCATTCTCCCAGTGTTTGAAGGTCTGGCTGCAGCAGTGGAGGGCTCTCATTCCACCCATGGGATTTTTGGTAATGAATGGTCCAGTCCCTGTGCAGCATATGGTTTCTGAGGTAGTGTAAATAACCCCAGATATATTTGGAGATCCACACCTTGTCCCTCAGCCCTCCAGGGTATGTATAATCTCAGCCTGAGTTTACTCCTGTGCTCCTGAAATAATTCATATTCCTTCTGCCAGGGAGGAGGGGGAGAGAGGGGCCCATTTGCAAACACTTGTGAAGAAGGAGGCAGCGTGGATTTACGTCCTAATGGGAGGGATTTGGCTGTGGGACATCTGAATGAATACAATCTGATGAGTTTCATTAAGGCTACACCTCATTCTTTTAATTAACTTCTTGTTCTTGTCCTTGGTGAAGTAGTAATTATTTTTTAATTAGCCCAACACTGCATTGCAGAGCTAGCCAACCCTAGCCTCATCGTGGAGAGGTGTCATAAGAATTAAGTTAATTAGCTTGTCACCATCCCTGTAAAATATGGCTGTGTTTGGCAAAAAGGAAGAAAAAAGCCCCTTTGCTGTTCCAAGGTTAATTAAAAACCACAGTGCAAGAGTCAAGTGGGAGAGAGGCAGATCCTGGGGTTTGGTGAGTGCTGTGGGTCACATCCTCTATGGGCTCAGAGGTGGAAACACAGCAGCACAAATCCCGAAATCCCCAATTCCTGGTGTTCCTCCTGCATCCTGGGGCTGTGAGGCAGCTCTGGGCTGTGGCACCACAGCTCTGGGGTTGTGGCTTCAGGTGGAGAGAGCCAGTCCAGGAGCTGTGGCCAGCCTGGTCTGCAAAGCAGTGTCACTGTCACATCTTCTGAAAAATCCCCTTGCCCAGGATTCTTCTTCTGGGAAGCTGAGAGGCTGCAGAGAAAAAGGAAAACAATATCATCTCATTTGCTTCTCCTGTGTTTTTCTGCTTTGGAATTTGGTTGGAGATTGTTTGTCCAACATGTGAATTATTTTTACTTAATGACCAATCCCAGTCCAGCTGGTTTGGGACTCTGGAGAGTCACGAGTTTTTCATTAGTATCTTGTTAAGCCTTCTGTCTGTATCCTTTCTCTATTCTTTAGTATAGCTTTAGTATAACACTCTTTAGGGTAATATAATACCATAAAATAATAAATTAGCCTTCTAAGAACATGAGAGTCAGATTCATAATTTCCTTCCTGCCACGGGGGACATCAGAAAATCCCACAAAGCAGAGCCACAGAATCAGGGGATGGGTTGGGTTGGGTTGGGTTGGGTTGGGAGGGATCTCAAAGCTCATCTTGTTTCACTCCTGCCATGGGCAGGGACACCTTCCACTGTCCCAGGTTCTTCCAACCCCCATACAATGTGGCCTTGGACATTTCCAGGGGCAGCCACAGCTGCTCTGGGATTCTAGATGCTCTGGGTTCTGGCTGGGATTGTGGAGGTGGGAAGGAATCTGAGACCTGAGCCTGTCACCATACACTTTTTTGTGTGTTAATTCTATGAAACTGCAATTTCTGCAGTTTTAGCTGGTGAACACAGAATTCACAGAATTCACAGAATCACTGGGGTGGAAGAGACCTTCAGGATCATCGAGTCCAACCCAGCCCAACACCTTACCCAAACCCTGGCCCCCAGAGCCACATCCAGGCTTTGTTAAACACACCCAGGGATGGGGACTCCACCACCTCCCTGGGCAGCCATTCCAGAACTTTATCACCCTTTCTGTAGAAATCTTATTCCCAATATCCAACCTGTATTTCCCTTGGTGCAGCTCGAGGCTGTGTGCTCTGGTTGTGTCAGTGCTGCTGGAGAAAGAGCCCAGCCCCAGCTGAGCACAGGCACCTTTCAGGAGCTGCAGAGTGATGGGGGCAGCCCTGAGTCTCCTTTTCTCCAGGCTGAGCACCCCCAGCTCCCTCAGGGGTTCCTCACAGGGTTTGTGTTCCAAGCTCCTCACCAGCCTTGTTGCCCTCCAAATATATTTCAGGTCCCAGCATCTCGCAGAGTCAATACCAGGGGGAAAAAATCCCCACAGACATTTAGGAATTTGTAGAACTCATCCATTCCCCCCTAGCTGTTTTCATTAAATTGAAAGAAGCTCTGTAAAAATGAACTTAAGAGTTAAAAGAGATGTTTTCTCTTGCAGAGCCTGTCTCAGTGAGATTTTCCACCACCTTTTGGCAAACCCTGGTCCCTGCACACCCGTGATTCTGCAGGAAGCAGGCTCACAAATATTCTGGTGTGCTGTGGCAGCTTCTCTGCCTTTCACAGAGAGCCCAGAGAAATCAGACTTTCTCTTCAAGCCTCATCTCCTGCCTTTTTGACAGTTCAGCATTAATTGTTTTTTTTTTTTTAAGGCAATTTCTCTCTCTTCTGATTGAAGAGATGAACTTGAATATATGATTCCTGAGGGATTTCAAGCTGTCTCCTAAATCTCTCCAGATGATAATGGCTCTGCTCTCTTTGCTCCAAGGGAATCCTTTTTCTTTTTTCTAGGTGTGTTGCTTAATTGCTGCTTCTCCTGGATGGACTCTGAGTGTTCCTGGGCACTTTTCCTTCTGCAGCTTCCCAGAACAAAAAGATGGTCCTGACCCCCTCCTGCTTGCCAGGGAAAAGGAGAAGCATCAGTGAACATCCAGAGTCCAGGAGAAGGTGCTAACTTGTCCTTGTCTGTCTGTCTGTCTGTCTGTCAGGTATCCCCTAAGCCACGTGAGTCCTGTGGCATCTTTGAGCCAGTTTAGAAAAGATTAGTAACACAGAGAAAACTTCATTTTTTGGTGTCTTGAGGGATTTAGGACAAACTTCCATGGAGGAATTTGTCCCATAACTTTCTGTCTGACAGTTCATGAGGATTTCTTTAGGTCAGAGCTGAAGATATTTTGAATAAAAAAATTTCATTATTTTTTGGGGCTATTTTAATCGAAAATACTGATAAATAATGAACATAATTTCATCTAATATGAAAATTCAGACTCTTCACTGAAAAGCAGTTATCTTTTGGATAACTGGAATAAGTAAATAAATAATATAATGGAAAACTTTCTGTCCAAATTACAGAATCATTCATGTCAGAGAGCTCTGTTATTGTTTCTTTGTTGTTGTGGAATCACAAATTCTGTAGGCAATATGCTTCTTTTTTTTTTTTGGTGAAAAATTTTATGTATTAAAAAAAATAAAAGTGTCTATCAGTAAAGCTTTGACATCAAATTTATGCTCTAGAGCAGCTGGCCACCATCAGAGGCAGGATACTGGGTAGACAAACCCCTGCTCTGATGCAACAGAGTAATTTTTATATTCCAATGTAAATAATCATTTCAGAAGTAACTGTTTGGGGCTCCCTTAAGCTTTCAGCTGGGGGTCTGCAGGCTCTGTTTTTAACTCAGCAGAGAAGGCTCTTAGTAAAAAACTGAAGGGGAAAAAATAATTCCAGCAACCCCAGTGGTCTCCTTCAGAGAATAAGGATATTAACTTCAGCTTTAATAAAAACATAATGTTAACTAATCTACTGTGAAGAGCTCCAACTGCAAACTGGAGTGATTTACTAGTGAAAAATTGGAAGGGGACTGAGAGTTGGAGGGAACCTGCAGTCATTAGCTGCAGATTAATCATGAATTAAATTACTTCTGATTGTGTCAATCCATCCATTGCAAGGATTGTACCTTTCCAGCATTTGGCGTATTAAGGGAAGGAAAAAGGAAAAAGGAAAAAGAGGTCAGGGTGGATTGGATGCCTCACTGTGCTGGGGTGTGGGATGTTTGAGATTGGTGCAAAGATATTCTGGTATGTTTGAAGAGGTGATACTTCCAGGGCTGCTGCTTCTGCCACTGCAGATATCCATTTCTCCTTTTGGATCACAGAATATACATTGTGGGCTCGTGTCTCCAGGGTATGAGAGGTGTTTTCAGCAGTAAGGTGGGAAAATGGTGCATCCCCAGGCTGGAGAGCACAGACATTTGTTTCAGTGAAACTTCTCTGTCATTACTGAGACAGTCACAATCCAAAGCAACACTCCATTTTCAGAAGGCCTCAAACTGTTTTTATTCTAGCATGCATGCTTTTTATACACTCTTACAAAACTCATAAGTTTACACTTTACTCATTGGTCAGTAAAGACAAAGTGCTCAGTGGGACAGGCAGTTCAGGTTTCTCTTATTTATCCTTCTTTCTTTCTTGGTTTCTATGTCAATGACCTTGGTAGGAAATTCTTTCAGGGGTAAACATGGATCCTCTGATCGAACATGGATCCTCTGATCAAACATGGATCCTCCTATCAAACATGGATCTTCTTATCAAACATGGATCCTCTCATCAAGTATGGATCCTCTCATCAAACATGGATATTCTCATCAAACATGGATCCTCTGATCAAACACAGATCCTCTCATCAAACATGGATCCTCCTATCAAACATGGATCCTCTTATCAAACATGGATCCTCTCATCAAGTATGGATCCTCTCATCAAACATGGATCCTCTTCTCAAACTTCTCTCTGGCTCACAGAAGTCACTGTAAAAGCTCTTCCACACTTCTGGATTAAGATGAAGATCAGAATCCAGAATCAGAAGATTTTAACCCAGAAACTTCTGGACTAAGATGAAGACCAGTTGAGGAGCAGTCTTGGGATCAGGTCCACTCAAGGTTTGTGTATTTGCAGGTGCTTTCAGGAATTTTTCACTGGTGTGCAGCAGCCAGTCAGGCAGGTGCCTTGCGGGTGTGTTAGGGGATGCTGGCTGTGGATTCCTGAAGTTTCTGCTCAAATAAAAGTCACTCGAACAAGCTCCTGAAAAAGACCTGTTCCTCTGACATCCCATAAAATACATGCATTTTATTTGGCACAACTGGTTATGTTTATTAACCACATGGATCCTGTTGCAGTACAGAAGAACACTCAATCCAAAATGATCAGAGAGTCTGAACAAAAAGCCTGTGTCCCATTTTTGAGAGCATCTGGACCCTGGGAATGGCCTTTGTGTGGAACTCTGTTGTAGTAATGGATAACCTAAATCTAAATATTTCCCTGCTTAAATTGGAGGGAAGTTTGTATTCATTCTGCTCACATTTAAGGCTTTCTTCTCCCTCTGGGATGTTTACTACTAAAAATCCAGCCCTGCCTGAAGATACAGAGAAATGTCAGCAACCTGCAAACACCCAAAAGACCATTCCAAATTGCAGGAACAATAAGCAGAAATGGAATCCTAATTGCATGGCACATGGCTTATCCCTACAAACCCTCACACTCCAAGAGCTGGGGAGTAAAATCTGCTCCAACAAAGTGCAGGACATGTTCAGGCAATGCCCGTCTGAGCTATCAAACCTCATTGCCTGCAAGAAACACGAAATCCCTCTTAATCCCATTCCTTGCATTCCGTGGGGCTAGAAGGCTGGCTTCCAGTAAAACTGATTTTCTAGCTGGTGATCAGAGCTACAGAGGGGTTGGGAAGGTGCTCACTGCTCGCTGTGGGGCACAGAAAATTCACTGCAGTGTTTGCTGCATGGACAGGAACAGGGAACAGCCCAGGGCCAGCTGCTGATGGAGCTCCAGGCTTCAGGAATGGCTCTGTCCAGGTTTACCTTGCTAGGAAGTGAACCTCGTGTTGTTTTTTAAACAGAAAGTGTTTTTTGTGGGGCCACTGGTAGCCCCCTGGGATGTGGCCATGGGGAATTGGTGGCGCCTCCAGTAAGAAATTGTCACAGACATGTTTTATGAAAAATCCTTTCCTTAGGATTTTTTTCTCCTGAGAAGCTGAGAGGCCTCAGGGACAAAATGTAAACGATGATTATCTGCTGCTGTGGAATGCAACAGGTGCATCCGTGATTGGTCTCATGTGGTTGTTTCTAATTAATGGCAAATCACAGTCAGCTGGCTCAGACTCTCTGTCCGACACACAAGCTTTTGTTATCATTCTTCCTTTTTCTATCCTTAGCTAGCCTTCTGATGAAATCCTTTCTTCTATTCTTTTAGTATAGTTTTAATATAATATATATCATAAAATAATAAATCAAGCCTTTGAAACGTGGAGTCAACATTCTCATCTCTTCCCTCGTCCTCAGACCCCTGTGAACACCATCACAAGAAATTCTCCTCTGGGTTTAGGAATGCCCCCTGTTGTCCCTGCAGCCTTTTGGGCTGGTCAGGCAGCTGAGGGCAGGTGTTCTGTACAGGAATAAGACTCCAGAAGGTGATTTTATTTCAGCAGGGTGAGGCCATAGGGCTTTTTCTGTGTGAAGCAAACACACAGAATCGTATTCATCCCTAACCTGAACATTTCCAGTTCCTCAGGTCTCCGGAATGGGGGGAGCTCGTGTAAGAAATGCTGGTTTGGAATGAGAGGGATCAGCATATGAGTGCCATGGCACAATTTAATAACCCTGGAGGGAGGGGTGTGCTTCCCATTGGGAAAAAAAAATTAGGTTGTACCTTTCAGAGTGCTTTCCTCCACACCCAGATTTATGGGAATGAGCAGTGTGGGCTCCAGGGAGGATGTGCTGCTGGATTAGCCTCAGTGTGGCCAGGGAATTGTTAAATCCTGATGAGTTTTTGCTCATGTCCAAGTCAGTTTCCATCTGGGAGCAGGGTGGAGGCTCAGGGACATCCCTGCCCTGGTGAGCAGAGCCAGCTCTGGGGTGGCGGCTCAGGTGAAACCCCCTTGAGGTTTAGCATGTGGAAATAAACTCTGCTCTTCTCTCCAGACACTGCAATAGGTGGTGTCATGTGGATGTCTCCAAGATAGTAATTTAAATTAAAAAAATTAATCCACCTCTTGCTGTTTCCCTGTACAGCTCTCCAGGGACCAGTGGGGTTTTTGCTTGGCTTCAATCCTAATCAGTTTTTTGTCTTTAATAATCCCCTGTTTGACAACTCCAGACCAAGGATGCTGCTCCTGAAATGGTCAATTGTAGCTGTTCAGTCTCAGTGGAACAAAGAGGTTCTTTGAACGATTCCAAGTTGGCCAGAGGTATTTCACAATTGGGTCAGGCTGCAGGACTTAGTCTGAGGTGTTCAGAAGAGCTGGGGAGGGATGAGAAATGCTTCTGGCAAGCCTCTGTCTTGTGCTAGCTCCACCTCAAGCTGTGAGCAGCAGTCTGGGTTTTATTTTGGCTTGCAAGGCAGAATAAAAAAATTAAATACATGGAAATTGTCAATTGTGGAACAAATCAAAGTTCACATGGGGGTTATTTTGTCCTCTTCATTAAAAGTAGATTAGTCTCCAGCTAAAAATACAATCTGGCAAAAGGGGAGTTGAAACATTCATCCTGGGTAATGCTGAGATCCAACATAGTGACCTTCCTTGGCTCTTCTCCAAACTGATTCACTCTTTTAATCCATTGTTTGCTGAAACCATGACTTAAATCTGTCCTAGCCCGTCCCTTGCCGAGCCCTGCAGGTGGGCTCTGGTGGAGATGCAGCACAAAATGATGGGTTTGGTGAGGGCTGTGTGGGATAAAACCTGCTCTGCTCCCTGGAGATGTTTTGTGTTTGTGCTCCTCATGCCCTGTGAGCCACTGGAGTGGAGAGGAGCAGTGTGGGGGAAGCTGAGGGTTGGTTGACCATGGCATGTGCAGGGTGCTGCTCCACACAGGGACAGTTTTTCTTCTCCATCTCCACCCCAACCTGTGTTTGGCTGTGCTGAGGCCTCCAGCTCATAGCACAGCTTCAGTGAAGGATTTTTTGTTGCTGTTTTTTGGTGGGGAATAGACAGGAATGAGGAGCCCTGAGCAGAGAGGCAGACAGCGATGTCTGCTCAGAAGTGAGCAATTTCCTGCTGTAGGAGCAAACAGGGCCAGCTGGGTCTCCAGTGAGGAGAATTCTACTGATTTCACCCCAGAAATTGGCTCCATGGTGGCTGTTCTGCCTTCAGATGGAGTGAAGACTGGGCTGTGTAAATCACAGCCATGAAATATTCCATCAGGAAGCCTCCTGTCACATTTTCATGGATGGGGGGGAAAGAGGGGAGCATCTTCCTTCCCCCCCCGATAAAAAACTGCAGCAGACATCACTGATGGGGCTTGGTAGAGACAACAATACAAAGATAAGGACTCTTCTCCTCCCCCCTCCAAGCACCTCCCTCACTTTCTTTTTTTCTCTCCCCTTTTTTCCTCATGTTTCTGAGTTAAGAGGATTTTTTAGGCACAGTAACGAGTTTTTGCTTTGAACTCGGAATATGCATGCTGCAAAGAAAGCCCCTGCACTGTCCTTACTTAGTATGCCCAAATATGATTAGTGTCAGACTGTGAAATATCACTCCCTTATCTCCAGGAGCCAGCAGACAGGAACATTTCTAGGGATCACGGTCTTTTTTATTTTTTTGGCAAAACGCCGACTTTGAGAAGGAGATGGTTTCTGTGCACAGTCTCTTCACTGGCATGATTCTCATAAGCCTCTGGAGAATCTCTGTGCTTCTTTCTCTCTCTTTCTGCTCTCTTTCACTCATTCATTCCTTACTTCATCCCTCATCAGGATTTTCAAAGCAATTTCCTTCTCAGTCGTGTCGCTGTTTCACCTGCAGCCAAGGAGCAGCTCCTTCCCTCTCACTCCCCATCAGAGTTAGACTTGAAGAAAAGCTTCAAGAAGATTCCTGGTTATAGGAATTAATTATTTGGGCCATCACACAGGCTGCATTGTTGCTGTTTATCTGCTGGCCAATGCTGCTTTGGAAAGGAAAAAAAAAAGGCCCAGCCCAATTTATTTACATATTAAGGGTCTAGCATGTCGACACCTGCAAACTGTGGATAACGGATTTGTGTCTCCTGTAATTTCATGGATCTCTTCAGTGGTTTTATTGAGGAAAAATAGGAGAAGAGGGAAGAAAATTAGTAATAAAATGTGTTAAAATGTGTTTCCATCCCAAGTTGCCAAAATTGCCTTCCTTCCCTGTCTCCCCCACACCCCCCCCAAAAAAAATCCCAAGTGTGTGTAATAATAGGAGAAACTCATTACAAATGTATCACTTCAATGCCTTGGAATGCTTTTGTTTCCAATTCTCTTTGATCTTCAGATGGGCTAAAGATAAGGACTGAAACTGCTTTTTAATATCTTCATCCAGATCTGGCACTCAGGACATGTGGAGAAGAGCTCTCCTGAAATCAGGGTTTGAGCTCATTCTCTTAAGCACGTTTGAATTGCAGGCTTTGATTGCGATCTATTTCTGCTTGCAACTTGGAAATGTTTAGGATTTAATGTATCTCAAGCTTAATACTCTTACATGCACCATTGGCCTCTGCTGGGAAGGATTAGAGCACTTCAGTTATAAGTCCTAAACCTTAATACTGCTCTGAAAGAATCCTCCACTTTAGCAGCAGCACACACAGCACTGGGCTTTAAAGTGCAGGAGCACTGATCCTGCTGCCAGGACCTGCTGCCAGGCCTGGCTGAAAGTCTGACAAGAAAGTTTCACAGCTGAGTGTGCTTGGCAGAAAGATTTTTGAAAGTAGAATCTGAGAATGAAACAGAGATGGAAGCAAGTTTTGATACAGAAGAATAATAGATGTGTAAATTACACATCTATTAATCTAAAATACAGAAGAATAATAGATGTGTAAATTGACAATTGCTGAGCCATTCTTGCTGGACAGCTAAGAAAGCAAAGGTTGTGTTGAGTTGCAAAGAGATTTTATGACTTAGAGCAAGGGATAAAGCCACCACGAACAAAAAGATGATTTTACCAAGCAGAAAGATAGCACAGGCAAACAAGAGTGTCAATGTGGCAAGTAGAAAAAAGCTCTAAGAATTTTCTACTGCAAGAAAACTGAAAAACAACTTTAAGCTTAAACTGTACCATACTAACTCATGTGATTGGATAGTACTGACCATAACATGGTAATGAAAAGAGGATAGGCTGTAGGTAATAGTAAAGGTATTGATTGGTTGATTATATATTAAGATGCGCAGCAAAGAAAAATAAATAATGCATTGTAACCAAAATGAAAGGATCTTCAGGCCTGCCTGCAGCTGGAGCTGACAGCTGTAGGCACAGCTCTGTCACCCACGACCCTGGACTGCTGTGACATCCTGGATACAATAAACTGGATTTAGAAGAGCTGCCTGAGTTCCACATCTCTCCTCTCAGGCTCTTACTCACAAGTTCTATGGAACCCTGTCTACATTGAATCAGAAATGTCTTGGCTATTTTAGATATGAAAACTGTGAAATTGCAGGTTCTGCTCTAAACAGACCCTTCTTTGAAACAGGTTGAAGAGTTGATGTTTTAGTTGTGATCTAAACTGGGGGGTTGCTGTGAGAATGATTGTGCTCAGATTTGAGCTGAGAGGTTGGGCAGGACTCTGAAAATCAGGGGAAATAAGGAGTTTGTTGGCTTTGAACACTGGAGGGCTCCTGGAGAAGGGATGGAGTCAAGGATCCTCCAGAAGAGTCTGCAGGTGAGTACTTATAGACCTGGGAAAGTGTGACCCATAAAAGAGGAGAAATTCTGGTGTTTTAATTTAGAGTGAGAAGACAAAGGAGACAGGAGAAACAGATTTTGTTAGTGCAGAAGCTGTTGGAAAGAGAATTAGGAGAACTTGTGGGTTGTCTTACCCCAGGTTTACACCACAGGAGGGGCTGTAGCTGGAGAGGAGTGTCCAGCCCTGGAGGCAGCAGAGCTTTGGAGGAGTTTGGAAAAGCATGGAACAAGTGAAATTGGTTTATAGCTGCTTGGGAACTGGCGCCTTAAGCCACCAAGGCTGTAGGGAGCATGCTATATTATGTTATTATTATTATTATTATTATTATTATTATTATTATTATTATTATTATTATTATTATCATCATCATTATCATCATCATCATCACTATTATTTTGGGCTCCTTTACCAGCCTGCTTTGTTCATAATAAGTCCATAATTTGACATACTCATTTATAACAAAAGTGTTATTTTCTTGACTGGAAATGTTGACTTTGAGGTTTGGGCCTTCAAATGTGTTCAGTGTTTACTGCCCTTTCTCCTGTTAAATCCTGTGGTAATAATCCTATTGATTATTGCCACAGGAATAATATATAATGTATAATATATAATATTCTATATATTATCCTAATGTAATAGATATATAATATATATAATATATATCCTAATACTATATATATATATAAAAAATAGATATATCTCCTATAAAAATATTCTATTATTATTGATTATACTCATGGTGGGAGTAGAATTCCTGGGAACACAAAATAAAAGGAAGCCTTGGAAATCCTGCTCTGAGCATTTTGTGACACAGGTGTCAGAGGAAACATGATGTAATCCAGTGTCAAAGGTACCCTGAAACCTGTCATGAAGAATTTTTTAAAATAAAAGTGACCTTTTAAATAGGTTGACATTTTTGAAGCAAAAAAAGTCTATTAGCATGAAAATATAGGGAATTTAATCACTTCTCTCAAGGTGTTGGAGCAAACCTCAGGATGTTGTCTTTTCTTGCTGGAGAGAAAGCCTGGGCAAAGTGAATATATTTTGAAATATGGAATCAATTTCCTTGTTAGCTTTGTTGCCATCAGCAGGGAATGAGGGTCTGGGTGGAGAACAGGAGATGCCTCACCAGAAATTCAAGGATAAGCTCCTCCTTGTGGGTCTCAAGCTGAAGATATGATTGTTTCCCAGTCTGTGCTAAGGAGAATCCTCCTTCTATCCATTCCATGCTTCTTCATTCCTCAGGGCTCAAAATTCATTTTCTGTGTTCTCCTTCTGTGTTCTATGAAATGACTATTTTCTATGAAAATCATAAAAACTGAAAAGTTGCTCCCATCATTCAGAGTCTTTGTCCAGAAAGTTCAGCTCTAGCCACAAAATTTGCTCTGTATTTTTTTAAACCCATAATAACATTTTCTCTGAAAATCTTCAAAGATTTTACTTCTCCCTGCTTAATTTATGAACACACAAAAAAAAAAAAAAGAAAAAAAGCTGGTTCTAAGTTCAAATACTTGGATTTCTGGCTGTGATTGATTCTTGCTGGTATACTTTGCTCTTGTCAGATTTTCAGTTCTCAAAATACCAACTGGAATAATACACCCAATGTGACCCCTGTAATCTGCTCAGGTTTAAGTTCAGCAGAGATTTCTGCCTCCAGTGCTGCCTGTTGAGGCACATTTCCTTTTCCCTTTGTGTCTGTGGGGTTTGGGGAGTTCTGCTCTGTCCATTTCTGCACCAGAGAGGATTAAAGCCCATCTCTCCCACAGCTGGGGCAATTCTGTCATTGTTTAGGTTCCAAGTTTTTCAGAAAATGTGAAAAGACTTATTCACATGTTCTTAAATTTTGGCTTGTAGGGAGAGAAGGGGAGAGAGGTACCCAGGGATGTAGGCAGGTGTCCTCGCAGTGATTTATACTGAAAATGTGAAGTACAAATTAGAGGGTGAAGTAGCTGCTCTTCTGGTCAGCATCGTTATGGCTGTGCAAAGTTTTATAAAACAACCCCATGTTTGGGATCTTTCAAATGTTCTTTTTCTGAGGCAGGTCGGTATGAGGTGTGAACCCCTCATAGGAGCAAAGGGCACAGTGGCTGAGGGAAAGCTTTGACACGTGGGACCAGACAGAATTGTTTCCAGTTGAAATTCTGTGGTGTGAACTCAGGATCTGTGTGCAGTTCATGTTGTTTTCTTCAGCTCATATTGCAGAGTTTCTCCTGGATATCAGGTGTGAGGGGCTTTCCTTGCTGCTGGAATCATTACCTCAGTGTAATCTGTTCTGGGGGTTCATGTAGGACCAGTTGTCTTCATAAGGGAACTGCAAGAAATATTAATATTCAACAACTGGGGGCAAATCTGGTTAGCCCTGACCACCCACACCATTCTGGCCATTTCAGTCCATCACATCTTTCACTTCAGTTTTGGGAAGAGTGGAATAAGATTCCCTGGAATTAACAGGACTTGCATTGAACAAGTGGATTCTGATAAACATGCTTGAGACATTAAATGTTCTTTGTCACTGTATTTGCTTCAAAACCAAGAAGATAAACCTGTAATTCCTGAAGGAATTATGGGCGAGATGTCATGGCTTTTTCCACCCCTGCTGGATGCTGTGGGTTTTTAGGGTTGAATTTAGGTACTTTCCAGTATTCCTGTATTGGAAACCTGCTCAGCCCTGGTACTTGTGGATTTGTGGGAGTTTCAGGATGGAAGATGCATCTCATGGTGGGCACATTGGTAAGGTCATGGCTTAGCCTTTCATGGATGCTGACACCACCTCTCTGTGTGGCTAAAAATGGGATCAGATAGTAAAGATGCCTCTGCAGAGGCTTGATAGTAAAACCTCTTTGAAGGACCACATTTATCATTAACTGTTTCTAATGGGTCTCTTTCTCTGCTTGTTAATTCAGAAATACCCAACTGGAAGCCCCTTTATGGTTCTGGGGCAATTGGCCAGCTTAAATCCGCCTAATTACTTTTAATGAATAAGACTTTTTCACTTTTCTGGACAGGTGGTTAGTACCAGAGTCTGTAGCCTTACTTTGAGGCCAGGAATGTGCTCCAATCAGTAAAATGTGCTCTGAAGTGGGCCAAAGAACTCTAAATTGCCTCTTGCGAAGTTCCATTAGATGAAGAAAACGTGCAGAAAAAGCAGGTGGTGTGTGAGGGATGGTGAGTAGTGTTTGCAGTACCTAGCACGGGTTATCACATCTGGGTAATCTGGTGTGTTGGTGGGGAGCTGGGTCAATAAATGAATTGGAGAAAAGGGGTTGTGAGTTGTTCATGGAGGAATTCTTCAGTCAGCTGTTGTAGTGATTTGTTCAGGAAACTTGAATATGATCAATGGCCTGGTTTTCAATTGTCCATAGGTACAATATTGTATAGAGGACCAGAAAAGAGCAATGGAAAAACCCTACAGTCCTCTCTTGTTTCTTTATCCATCACCAGCCTGCCAGGGTCTTTGAGATCCATTGGAAATGCCTCATTATTTGTTTGAAATGCTCTAAAGAGAGGATGAAGTCTGCTTATCATGAAGAACTGCTTGTGTGTGCCCAGAATAAGACTGACCTGAAACGCTTAAAATTATGGTTCAGTCTCTCACAGCACTCAAAAAATGTTAGCTCTGCTTCTTCACTGCTTTCAGCCTTCCTGGGTTTGGCCATGCTGCACTGGAATGCCAAACTGCAGCAATAAAAATAATCCCTCTTGTGATACTTCCAAAAAGAACAGGAACTTCCAGAAATCTCCTGAGCAGGATTTAGCTCATGAGGTTTTCGGCCTAAATTGGGGAGTTTGGAGAAAGTTCAGAGGAAATAGCCAAGCTTTTGAGCACTTCATCACACTGAGCCCTTGTAGGCTTTCCCATTACCTCTGTCTGGTTTTGCAGGGTTCCTCATCACAGGTTCAGTGTGTCTCCTCCCCAAAGAGCCCTGGGCAGCCCCTTTTCCATCCCGTGCTGAATTCTCTCTGACTTCTGCTTCCTTTTAGCTGTCTCTGAAGAATACTTACTTGCCAACATAATTTTCTCTTGGAATGACATTACAGCTTCTAAAGCAAGCCTAGGTCAGCAGCATCACATGGATAAGAGACTCTTTTCCTCTCATGTGATACCATTTTAGTAGAAGATTAGGCTTTTAACCCTGCAATAAAATCAGCTTTCCTTGTTCTCCCTCTCTGGTTATCACTCGTGCTCTCTCTTTTTTTTCTTTGGTCCTCAGGCCCCATCAGTTAGACAGGACATCAATTCTGGCTGCTGGTCTAGTGAGCAATCCATCCTAAGACTTGATCTGGGGACTTAATTAAGTGTGAAATTGAAGGGAGAACTGGCACCAAAAATGGCCGGGGTCCTGCGAGGCAGAAATTTTATTACTCCCTGGAAATCCAGGTGCAGAGGAATTCTCCAAGATGCCAGGAAGTTATTGACTGTGATTGCTTAACACCATGATGATGAGAGATTGGTACCCAGGAGGTGTTGTCAGGGAATAGATATTTTGCTGGGGGCTTTCTGCATTTAAGTGAACGCCTTTGCTGCCTTCGTGCCTGAGTGGACTCACAGCCTACCTGTGGCTTTGAATTTATTCCTTCTGTTGTATAAAGCTCTGCAAAGCAAGAATCAGCCTCAGAAATTGCTGCTGGGCTCAGCTGGAGCTGGTGCTTGATTTCACAGAGGGTGGTTTCTGCTGGGACAGTCCAAGCTGCAAAACCCACAAGTTCTGCTCCACAAAATCCTACAGCCTTGTTCTCTGTCCCTAAAGGGATCCAAACCCAGAGTGTTGTGTTTTGGGGTGATGTAGTGTCTGCAGTGCTGGGGGCTCCTCCCTGCCTGTGGCTGCTCTTCTGGGCTTGGTGTGGTTTGTAGCAAGGCTGACTTGTTCTCTCTTGTTCCCATGGGTGTTGAAACCCTAAAGTTACAGGGCAGCCACTAACTTCAGCCAAAACCTGAGGCACCAACATGTTGTGGGACAGAGTTACAGCCCTGCTGCTGGTCAGGGCAGGGAGCAGGATGGGTCTCTGGGATTGGTGCTCAGCATGTGCAAGATGCTGAAGAGTTTTTTTTTAAAGGTGAAAATTTCCTCAAATGGGCCATCCTGTGGATGCAGATGGAGTTAATGAGAGCAGGTCTGTACCTTGGGCATAATTTCCTTCGTGTTGATTGAAAATTTTCTGGAGAGTAATAAGGAGAGGCAGTGAAATTGCTGGTGCTGTAGAGTTTAGATCACCTGAGGATCACCTCGGGCACTGATGAGAATTGCCTGTGGAGATGACACAGCAGTAAATATTAAGCCTCAATTTAACGTTGTGTTTGTGCCCAACAGAAGCTGACAAAGCTTCATTTCAGTACATTGCTTTTCTTACCAGCTCTCTAGAAACTGCTGGTCTGTGTACACTCCTCAGCAAAGATTTAGTAACAGATGCTGCAGCCATGTCTAATGTTAGCAGGATTTCATTAGCTGTATATAGCATGCTCCTCTCATTGCAGTGCCCCATGATGTTCACTCAGATTGCTGCTTGGAACTGAAAGGGAGAGCATTTTGTGGTGCATTTATTTGTAATTCTCTTACTCCTTTCAGTCAGAAATATTCAATGTGGTTTTCTCGCCTTCAGTGTGAATTAGTGAGGTACTGTTGTATTAATCTCCTCTGGGTGCAATTCCGGTTCTCTTATTTGCACCAGCTAGGATTTGACTCCAAATGTGGCTTCCACAGGACCATTTGTGGATTAACATCCTATTCTGCATAAGCATCCCATAATCCAGCTTTAATTGTGTTTTAATAGTGACTGTAACAAAAGACTTAGTGGTAGTGAATAACTGTAGACCTTTGAGTTTGACCTGAATAGAAGGAAAAGCTTTGCAATGAATGTTGGAGAAAAAAAAAGATTGTTCAAGACAAAGGGGATTAGAAAGCGGGCTGGCATGGCATGCAGGTTCAGACATCACATCTCTGTCAACTACACTGCCTTAATCTAGAAGGAGTCAGGGACCTGATTTGTTGTTGTCCAAGTATTTGTTGTTGTGCCACGTAGGAAATTAGTTAAATCAGAGAAAAAAAGGATTACAGCAAGATTTTAAAAGTTTGTGTACAGGGAGCTGCTTAAAGAACATGTGATGGTTCTTGTTGATAGCAGAGTTGTCAGGACTAAATATGTTGTGAGGTGGAGTCTTGTGAAGTGGGTTTTGTGGCTGATTTTATTAAATATTTCCATTAGTGAAGCTGTTGCTGATGATGGACTGTGGGGAGGCATCGGCAGAGGAGGAGGATTGGAGAGGGGGAGCAACAGAAGTGGTTTGATATAGAAGGGCAAGGTGATGAATTCATGGATTAAATCAGGAATTTTTGCTGTAAATTCGAGCCTCACTGGCTGTCAGTGATGTGAGTGAGGGAACTGTGTGTAAATCAATCACAGATGCCTTCAAGACATTGATATAATCAAAAGTGCCATTTGCAGGCTCTCAGCAGCAGCCATCAGGAAGCACTAATACCATGGGACACAGGGATCTGGGAATCCTGCTGTGGTTCTGCCTGCAAGCTTTCAAAGAAGGAAAAAACACCAGTGGAAACAAGTCTAGAGAAATCTGGATGCTGTAAAGATTAGGAGCAGGGTTATTTTATGTTGCATTCTATTTTATGTTATATTTTATCTTGTGTTCTCTCATGCCACAGGTCTCCTTTTGTTTTGGCCTTGGCTTTGTGTAAAGTCTGGTCTGTGGGCACTGGAAATGTCCAGTTCTGCATTTTCACCCCTATTTTGGGATGAGGGCTATGTGTATTGCAAATTATATAAAGTATTTGATGCTAAAAGGGGAAATATTGTGACTTGATAACAGAGGAATGGAATAGATATGCTTTTAATTTTATGACCATCCCCAATGGAATTTCTTACAACTTCTGAGTGTAGCATCTGGATGTGGTTATAATGGGAGGTAATTGGACAGGGTGTGATGCTGATTTATCCAGTTTCCATTTCTCCTGCTCAGTGCATTGACTGATCAGAAAGTGTGGGAAATACAGAACAGAAATGAGGAGAGGAGGTGCAAACTAGAAAAAAGCAGTGAAGTCCCCTGTGAAATGATAATCCAAGACATGCACAGCAGAGGAAGATGCTTGGGAGTTGGCAGGGCTGAGAAAGTTTAGAGCAGATCAGACAGGAACCTGCAGTGCATTAAGCAACTGATGGGGTTTGTGGTTAGTTTATTTCCCATTTCAGGGAAAACCAGTGTGTTTTTGCAGTGCTCTGCATGCGGCACACCAGTAACCAAGTAAGTTTTTTGATACTAGGAAATATAGAGGAAGGTTAATTGAAAGTGTATTGATGATAAGTGATTTGGGTAATGTAGGGATATATGGTTTAATTGTTTAATAACATGATAGTAGGTGATGGTTCCTTTTGCTGTGGGGACAAAAGGGAGTGTTCACCCCTATTCCTGCCTTCCAAAGCAGGCAGGTGTTATAGGTACAACTCCTTTTGCTGTAGGGACAAAAGGGAGTGTTTATCCCTGTCGAAGATTGCAATGCAAGATGTTTTCTATTACCATCTGTATGGCAGATTACCTTTGTCAAGTGGACAGTTTGCCTTTGAGTGACCACATTCACAACTCCCTCGGGAGGGGACATCTGCTGATAACAGCTATTGAATGTCACTGCTTGGCTGATAAGAACTACAGCATCCCACTGGGACATGTGAGCCCAGAGGGAGGAGCCAAGCATTCCTACCTGGATATAATCCAGAGGTTTTGAGACACCAGCACAGATTCTCCACGGGATTCCCCAGAGGAACAGCAGCTGCCTCTTCTTCCACTGGATTTTTGGAGGAAGAATACATCCTTCTCTACAGGATCCCTGCTCCAGCAGAACCACCCCTGACACTGCAGGAGGGCTGAGCCACAATCCCAATGGCACTGCTGCCAACACCCTGACCCACAGGGTGTCAGGTTGGGTTCTGACTCTGTCAGTGTTGGTTTGGTTACTGCATTGTTTATTTTATCCTTTTATTTTTTTCCCTTTCCCTATTAAAGAACTGTTATTTCCTGCTCCCATATTTTTGCCTGAGAGCCCCTTAATTTAAAATTTATAGCAATTCGGAGGGGTGGGGAGGGTTTACATTCTCCATTTCAGGGGAGGCTCCTGCCTTCCTTAGCGGACTTCTGTCTTTCCAAACCAAGGCAATCCCAATTCCTGCCTTCCAGAGCAGGCAGGTGTTACAGGTACAGCAGCAAAGGTAACTTGTAGAGGTCTGGGAGGGCTGGCACCTGCAGAAAGAGCAGAGGGATGGCTGATGGAGCTCTCCTGGCTAAGAGGGATGGGGTTTGGTTGGGTAACCTGCAGGTGAGAGGGGGAATAAGGTCACAAAGCCATTGAGAGTTTGGGGGAATGGGAGCAGTCGCCCTCAAGGCCATTCTGTCTCCTTGACCTTGTCACTAATGGGCTCAAACACAGGTGAGGTGTGATGGTGAGACATCCCTCGAGGCCCTGGCTGCCTGTGAGCTTTGCAGCCATCCCAGCAGGGCAGGGCAGGGTCCCCTGAGCCCTTCCTGCAGCACACAGAGCTGAGTGGCCCAGCAAGAGCTGCTAGCTTGGGGCTGCCATGAAATGAGCTTCTCTTTGAATGTCATATTGCTTTCATGAAGTCTGCAGGAGGAAGGGCTGAAATGTTTTGTCTTTTCTACCTCAGGTTTCTTCATCTCTGCACCAGACTAACAAATCCCTCATATTTGGAAGCCTGACAGTATCACACCTCACCCTCCATTTTTCAAGCTTGGATCAGTTCAGTTTGAGCAAACACAGTTGTGCTTGCCATTGGGCCAAAATAAGAAATGTGGAGGGAAAACAAAGGGAAAGACTGGTCTGGAAGGTACCCAGGGGCTTCACATACTTCTACAGAGCTTCCAGGTTGCTGTGGAGGCTGCCTGGTCCAGAGCTTTCAGCATCCCTGGGCTTGTTGATGGGGTTGGTGGCAAATGAGTGCAAAAATGGGGAGTTACCCTGTTGGACTCATTAGAGGAGGCTTTAATCCTGCCATTCCAGAGTGTGCTTGGGGCAGAGTTATTCCTGTGTGGAAAATAGCTCTGTTCACTTCTTGGAGGTCAAGGGTGTTGCTGGCTGAGCATAAATCGAGGATTTTGGTGCTTCTTCCTCAGAAGGGCTCTCCTTAACTCACTAAGGGTATCAGTGAGCAGTGAGGCTCTTTGGGTCCATATCTGTGTTTGCAGAGGGATGTTCATCACCGTTGCTGGGCTTAAATCTCTGTTTTGCTGCTGGTTAGGAGGGGAAAATCCAGACAAAGGTGAGGGCAATCAGTGAAGCTGAGTATGAAAGGGAGGCTCTTGTCCTCTGTGTGAAGAATTCTCCCTCTGCATTGGAGAGGTCCTCAGCATGTCATCCTTACTGCTTATTACAAAAATTAGTGGGGTTTGATCAAAAGCATTTCACATGTGTCACCATTAGGGATTTCTTTAACTTACCACTCCAAGAAAAGAGGTAAGCCCCACCAAGGTGTGAGACTGAGGACTCTGGCCAAGGCAGCAAAGGATTTGCTGTTTAAGGAGCCAAGTGAAACAAGACACAATTAGGAATAACGTGCCCCCCACAGCTCCCAGAGGCTGGTTTATGGATCCTGAGGGGGTCAAAATTGGGCTTTGCTGTGTCTTGTTTGCCTTGGCTGCATAACACTGCAAACCCATGTACCTGTTGCTTGGCATCCAAGGCACAAATCACACCTGCGGAGGGCTCAGAGGCTTTTCTCCTTTCTCCTCCTCTCTGTCTGTGTTTGTTCTGAGAATATCCTGGTGCCACAGTGCTGACTGTCCTGAGGAAAGGGTTCACCAACTTCCCTGAGCTGACACAGCTCCCACGTCCCACCAGCAGCTCTTT
>NW_005054370.1:27873-46083 GCF_000277835.1 Geospiza fortis | reverse complement strand
TTTCCCTCAGGATTTGCCTCTGCTCTTGGGACTGGCAGTTGTGTTTCTTAGAAATTGAGAGATTTCCAGGTTGCTGGCACACAAGAGGCATTTCAGGAGCTCTTTTAGGTGCCTTCCATGGTCAATTCTGCAGATGGAGCAGAACATTACTGTCACCATGATATTTTCTGAAAAAATAAATTTTCTCTGCTTTCTCTCTGCAGACCCTCACCAAGCTCTCCCCATCCTCTTTATGCTCTCCAGTGTGTACCTGTGTCTCTGCTGGCATCACTCTTCTGTGGTAGCACCTCTGTGTGGCTAAAACATACTCTCCAGATTCCTTTCCACAGGAGAAGGGGAAATTCTGCATGCCCCAGGGGCTTTGAGAAAGATATTTTTGCAAGGAACACCAAAACTATTGGGTTGTTTTGTGTGAGAAATTCCACTAGGTTGGCAAGCATTCCCCTTTTTTCATGATTAATATACCAAGCTTCTAAATTTTTTTGTTGAAGACTCCCTCTCTCAATTTCAGTAACATCATATTTTTGCTGCTTTTGTTTCCCCACTGGTAAAAATATTCCTTCTAACTGAAGCCTGCTTTATCTGTAGCAAAAATATTTAGCTAGGCTTCTTTTTTTTTATTTTTTTTATTCCCCCACACCCCATTGAAGGACCATTAACCACAATGAACAAAACCCTGCTGTTGTGTGAGGGTTTCCTGTGGAATGACCTTGCTGCAGTCTGGATGTGTTACCACGAGGCAGCTCCACGATATGATCTTACAACAACTGAACGCTCGCTCAGGCTGAGGTTTCATGGCAGGTGAGATTTCCTCCACAACAATACCACCTGCAATTATTTCTGTTGTTGCACCTCTATGTGGCTAAAACATACTCTCCAGATTCCTTTCCACAGGAGAAGTTCTGCATCACCCAGGGGCTTTGAGAATGATATTTTTGCAAGGAACACCAAAACTATTGGGTTGTTTTGTGCGAGAAATTCCACTAGGTTGGCAAGCATTCCCCTTTTTTCATGATTAATATACCAAGCTTCTAAATTTTCTTAAAGAAAGACCCCCTCTCTCATTCTCAATAACATCATCTTTTTTCTCCTTTTGTTTCTCCACTGTAAACATGAAAAAAATATTCCTTTTAACTGAAGCCTGCTTTATCTGTAGCAAAAATATTTAGCTAGGCTTATTTATTTTTTTATTTTTTTTTTTTTATTCCCCCACACCCCGTTGAAGGACCATTAACCACAATGAACAAAACCCTGCTGTTGTGTGAGGGTTTCCTGTGGAATGACCTTGCTGCAGTCTGGATGTGTTACCACGAGGCAGCTCCACGATATGATCTTACAACAACTGAACGCTCGCTCAGGCTGAGGTTTCATGGCAGGTGGGGATTTCCCCACAACAATACCACCCTACATCCAGTGTCAGGGAAGGTCTGTCCCAGTGAAAGGCTCTGAGTGGTTTGTTTTCACTTCTGACACTCAGACTTTCACTTGGAGGTGAAAGTTCGCCCGAACGGCGCCTGGGTGAAATATCACAATATTCAATTCCACAGCAGGTTCAGAGAGTGTTTCATAACGTTTTTGAAACAGATGTCAGGCTGATCTAAGAGGAGGAATGAGGGCATCTTTAATGTGTCACCATACTGTATCTTAGAACAAATAAACCTTCTGATTCTGCACGGGGAGGTCGTGGCAAGGAAGGCAACTCAAGCCCTTGTTTGAGCAAGGCAATGACATCAGTCTGCCAGGGAAAGCAAAACAGCTGAAGCCCAGTCCTGGAGGTGTTGGGCAAAAATGATCCTCACTAAATGTTTTGCCTGGTCACCAGTGACAGATCTGCTTCAGGGTTGGGCCTCTGAGTATTGTGGAGGATACAGCCTCTGCAGGATGAGTGTTTTTCAATCAAAAGCATGTGTTGGTTTTGCTTATCCTGTGTTTGTTTGATTATTTCTGTGGTGCTTTGGGGGAACAGCAGGTATCTGTGCTGTGTCAGCCTCCCTGCCCTGCTCTTGACATTTGTGGTGATGTACCTGTGGAGTTACAACAGAATATTATTGTAGAACAATACAATAGAACATTATTTTAGAATAGAATATTATTGTAGAACAATACAATAAAAGACTACTTGCATTCTTGCAGCACTTTAATTCCCTGGCATTGTTGCTGTGTCTGACTGTGCAGAGGACCAAGCAGCAGTGCTCTCTGCCTTCATCTCTGCCTGTTCCCTTTGTTCCATCCCCTAAGGAAGCCAGGTTTATGGTGCTGTGTTTGCAAGTCTGCTGCTTTCTGCTGGCAGCCCTCTCACATGGCCTTAGACCCGACTGGAGCAGGGTTTGATGGTGGGACAGAGGTCCCAGAGCTCTTTGCTGCAAGCAGGTGAGGGGGGAGTGCAAAGATGTGGCTGCAAGAAGGAAATGAGGAGGATTTTGTGTGTGTGTGTTTTCAGGCTTTAATAAGCATCAAAGCCCAGGCTGTGCTGCTCCTGCTCTCAAATGCTGTGTGTGTGTGTGAAGCAAAGCTCAGGGGTGCTGAGGCAGCAAGCTGTACCCTCCCCCGGGCATCTCTGCTTGGGTGGGCAGGCTCATGGGTGTTGCTGGTCATGCCCAAGGTCCCACCATGAGTGCTGCTGACCCTGTCCCCTCTGATGCTGGGGGCATCCTCACCCTGCTCAGCCTGGCTGCCTCTGTCCCCTCCACTCTCTGCCATCTCCAGCCTGGGCTGTGAGGGAGAGCAGCATCCCTTGTTGTGCCTGTTTTAAACCCAATCCCTTTCTTTCCTGAAATACACTTGTTTAATCCATGATTAAGATGATAAAAGTACTGCCTGGAATAAGGCAAATGCTTCATGGTTTGGATGTGAAGCTGCGGCAGTCAGGGTTGCTCAAAGCCCTGGCAGAGGAGATGTGGGGGCTTTTCACTCCTGAATGTCAGATTAAAGCAATTTATCCTAATCTGATTAGTGTCTAATTCAGTGCCAGGCTGCCATCAGCAGGCTCAGGAGCTGCTGTTCACCCTCAGCTGCAGGGTGCTCATCCCCTCAAGGGGGCTGGATCTGAGAAGCTGATGGCCACTTTATGTCCATGTGTGCAGAACTATTATTATTAATATTAATTTTAAATTTAATTTTTAAAAATTTATTATTATCAATCATGATATACATGTTCAAACACTTGTTTGGGCTCTGGGGCTCCTGGACTGCGCAGCTTTGTGTGAGCTCCTGGCTCTGCTTTGGCTGCAGAAGGGAAACTCTGGCAGTTGTTGTCCTTCAGAGGAGCTGCAAAATTGTTATTAATAATAATAATATACATGTTCAAACACTTGTTTGGGGTCTAGGGCTCCTGGTTTTCACAGCTTTGTGTGAGCTCCTGGCTGTGCTTTGGCTGCAGAAGGGAAGCTCAGGGGGTTGCTGTCCTTCAGGGGAGCTGTGAGGGGTCGAGGCTGAGTGAATGACTTGTTTCATTTGGATGTCCCCCCTTTGGAGACTTTCTATGTGAATAAGTTAGCTGCCCTCTGTTTCACCCTTTTTGAGACCTGCCTTTCTTTTTGAAGGGTCCTTGGGGACTTGCCTGGCTTTTCCAGGTTCCTGCTTGTGGGAGGACCCTGGGCTGACCCAGGTGGGGCTGTGACTTTGTCCCCTTCTCTCCCTCTGTGCCCGCTGCCTCCTGGCCCCACCAGCACCATTTCCTGGGGCTCCACTTGGCTCTGGAGCTGCTTTCACCCATCATGGGCACTGGGTTGGTGCAGCTCAGCCACCTGCACGTGCTGTGCGACACCAAAGTGCTGAAAACTTGGCTAATCCCTGCCTGTGGCATGGCTGGTTTGCACAAATGCCCTTTGGTTCCTCATTTATTCCCCTGCAGGCTGGTAAAGCTGAATAGGGCATTAATAGACATGTCAGGGTGTTCCAGGGCACAAAATGGGACTTCAAACAAAGCTCTGTCCCCTCTTGGAATTGTTGTACAAGGAAGATTTACTGCTGAAATGTAAGATATATGGGCCAGATTAATTCTTCCTTGTATTGCTGAATACCTGGGATTCCTTCTTAGAAGCCAATGGGAAAATGCAGAAGTAAATCACAAATCAGGCCTGCAGTTCTGATGTATGATAAATAGTACATTACCTTCTTGATCCTCCAGGTATTGGTACTCACAGACTTAGACTTCTCTTGGTTTATTTTTCTTCCCCAGAAGTCCTTTATTTAAAAAGAAACCAGTGAAAGTTCTGTAATGTATTACCAATTTTCCATTTTTCTTCACAAAGCAGCAAATGTTCATTGATTTTTTTTTTCCAAGATGACATCAGATAAGGGAAACAGAAGCAGAAAGAATGTGGCAGGAAGTTTAACACAGTTAATTTGGTGACCTTTAGATGTCAGTATAATCAAAGAATAGCACAAAACTCGAGGCAGGTTTGGGAGCCTTCCTGCTTGGCAAATTTGGCAATCTCTTTCCTTGAACTAATTTGCTGGACTCTGGCTGCTGGAAACCCTGTTTCTGCTAATTTATGAGTGTGTTTGATGTGCAGCTCACATGGAGGAGGGAGGGGGTGTAACCCTCAGCTGTGTGCCAGGAGAACCTCCCTGAGCATTTCTTGCTGAGGATTTTGGCTCTGCTGGATGATTCCAAGGGGAGGGAAAGGGCAATGGAAACTTCACTGGCACCATGCTCTGGGCCAGATACTTGTGATAACACAGATCTATCAAAATAAACTTCTTCAGTAATAATTGTAATAAATCCAGCAATCTGTAAATCCCTTCCTCCATCAGATAATGTCCCTTGGGCATTAGAAGTGGTATCCTAGTCCTCAGGGCCCTAATTTTTTTTTATTAAAGAGGATTTTGTGCAGCCATGCTGACATGACAGGTGTTACTCTGTTATCAAATATCTCCTTTGAAATGTTGAACAGTGTAAGCAAACATGTACCTGTAAATATTTCTGTAGTTGCCCATCAGGGTTAGGTTTCCTGTGTTGTTTTGGTCACTATGTCTCCATGGGTTTGAACTTCTTGTGCTCTTCTCAAGTCCTGGATGGCAACTACTTCTGGGTTATTCATAATCCACATAGGACCTCTGCCTATGAAGCTTCTCTATTTTTTTACTTGCCTCTTTTAAAAGAAATTTAAAAGCATTTTAAAATTTTAAAAAATTTAAAAACGTGTTTCTATAGTTCAGAATTTGCAAAAACCCAGGCAATGAGCTGGAGGATATTTATACAACCTACCCTTTCCACTTAGTGTCTGTCCTGTTGTTTTGAAATATTTTTTTAATTGCAGTTTTCCAAGGTGGCATTTGAAGAGATTGACAGGACCCCATTAAGGCAAATTTGCCCCTTGAATTACTTTCTATTTAAAAAAATCCAGCACCCTCAACTTCCACAAAACCAAAGATCAACAGAATGTTTCTATTAAAAGGAAAGCCAAATGGAAACAGCTTTTAAATCTATCAAATATATGTTTCTTTTCTTTATTTGCCTGTCAGACTTTGTATGTGTATGAAGGCCAGACAGCGAATTGACGTGAAACATATTATTACCTAAAATGATATTGACATCAGAAATGCAAAAGAACCGGTGAAAAAAGATGGCTAGAGCTTGAAAATTCTCTTCTGGGCTCGAGTCCAGATTTTGAAAACATGCTGCCTACATTTGGGTTGGAAGATTGGGATCCAGGCCTTGCGTGTGAGCCTGGACTGGGCCATAATCAGTGAGGAGATGTTGCTGTTTAACAGTCTCAAGCTGGGCTTGGGCAGCATCTGGCCTACCAGGACAATCCCTCTGGCCTGGAGCCCATTCCCAGCCTCCTGCTTTCCTGAGGGCCCCTCAGCACAGGAGAGGAGTGCGTTCTATTCATGGTGTTGGCTGCTCTCAGCCATTTCTCAGCTTCCTATGGGCATCATCCCTTTTGCCAGCCACAGAATTGGACCATGGAATCACAGAGTAGTGGAAGGAACTTCCAGGTCATGCAATCCATGGGCAGGGACACCTTCCACCAGCCCAGGCAGCTCCAAGCCCTGTCCTCTTGTATTTGTGGGGTTCCCAGATGAAGGAAGGAATTATGAATCTGACTCCATGTTCTCAGAAGGCTAATTTATTACTTTATGATACTATATTATATTAAAGAATACTAAACTAAACTATACTAAAGAATACAGAAAGGATATTTACAGAAGGCTAAAAAGATAATAATGAAAACTTGTGACTCTCTCCAGAGTCCTGACACAGCTTGGCCCTGATTGGCCAAAGAGTCAAAACAAGTCACATGAAACCAATGAAACAATCACCTGTTGGTAAACAATGTCCAAGCACATTCCAAAGCAGCAAAACACGGGAGAAGCAAATCAGATAATTATTGTTTTCCTTTTTCTCTGACACGTCTCAGCTTCCCAGGAGCAAAATCCTGGGCAAAGGAGATTTTTCCAGAAAATATGACAGTGACACTGTCCACTGTCCACTGGCCTTGGGTGTTTCCAGGGTTTCACAGCTATAACAAGCTCTTTCCTAGCAGGGTTTCACCACCCTAGGCATAAAAAATTTCATTCTTATGTCTAGTCTAAAATGCCTCCTTTTTAGTTTAAAACTATCAGCCCTTGTCTCATCTCCACAGGTTCTGCTAAAAAGTTTGTTCCCATCTTTCCTACGAGCTTCACTTGTGTATGGCAAAGCTGTAATAAAGGTTTTCCCAGAGCCTTCACTTCTCCAGGCTGAATAAACCCAACTCCCACCCTGTCTCCAGCCCTTGGAGCATATTCCTGGCCTTCTGTGGACCCACTCCCACAGTTTCACACCTTCCCTGTGCTGAGGAACCCAAGGCTGGACGCAGAATCCGGGTGCAGCCTGAGCAGAGGAACAGGAATTGCCTTCCTCAACCTGCTGGCCCATGTTGGGTCAAATGGGAGAGTTGATAGGGGTGGTGGAAAGGAGAACTGCTCCACCTGAATGGGAGAGGGGGAAAGGAAAGGAAACCCAGGAGGTTTGCAGGCAACTGCTGTGGGTGGGAGACTGAACAAGGGATTGACCAGCAGTGGTTTAAAGCATCATGGCAAAGAGAAATCCAGTCTTCAGCTCAGGAGGGGTGATTCAGCAATGCCACGGGGTCTGGGAGGCTGTGAGCTTTGCTGTTGTTATGTGGGCACACATGCAAACACTCCAGAGCTGAATCTTATTGGATTTTAGAGTAGTAAGGAACCATGGTGCTGTCAGAGCTGCAATGTGCAGTGGGGAATGGGTGGGGAATGGCAGCTCAAACCACCCCTCCTAGCTCAAAAACTCAGATTTAGGGTTCATGAAGTTTCTACAGAACTCAGAGGAAGCCTTGCCCAGTGTGAAAGGATCCACCAAGGGTTTATAAAGCCAACAGTCAAGATCTTAGTTTGTGTTGAGCCCGTGTTCTGCATCTCTTGGTTCTCCCACCAGAGGAGTGGGATAGCAGTTCTGCCTTATCTCCCAGGGCTATTGATGGCTTTGATGTATAAAAGATTATGAGATGACTGGAAATTTTAACAGTGTAAAATACCTAATCCACAGGGATCAATGACCTCTTGAATTTACCTTTTTCTTTTTCTGAGGTTGTCTGAAATGTGTTCATGAATTCTTTGAGCACAGTGGATGCACTGTCTGCCAGGCAGTGGGGATGTTCTCATTTATAACTATAATATCCTTTACTCAAATTCCTGAGAACACTTCCAGAAACAGATGTAATTTGCCAGGTGAGTGTCTGTAAAGATGGGATGGGTGAGAGAATACAGATGGAAGAGCAACACTCCTCTCTCCCTGAAGAGTCTTTGAGGAAACCTTGCAAGTGTGAAAAAAGTTTCTTCTTCCCATTATTTCATCTCTAATTCCAATTTTCAGGCCAAAATGATGAGTGACACGGTACACTGTCACCAGAATATATTGTTATGGTCTTGTACTATTTCTAATTGGTCCAGAAGCAGGAAATTCCACAAATCTCCCAAGCAACCCCTCTCCTCTGGGATTCTTAGTCTCTGTTGGCATCCCTGTCAGGTTTGGATCAGTTTTCATTTAAAAAATGATTATACTTCTCTTTGTTTCTCTACCAAAGAGTTTTCCTGCTGTAAAGCAGAGCACATCTGTCCTGTAACCAGCCCAGGGGGGATCTGTGCAGTGAGAAGGGATGAAGTCATCCACCTTGGGCTATGGGATGGGCTGGGTTGCAGAGCTGGGATCTGTCCTGTGAGCTGCACTGCTTTGTGTCCCTTTGTTCCAGCTCTGGGTGCTGACAGAGACATCTCAGCTTGTGACAAAAACAGGCAGGTCCCACCTGTGCAAAATTCACATTGCTGTTTTGAGGGAGGCAAGTAACAGCTCACTGGGTTTGAGTCAGATTTGTGAATAGATTTGGGATTGGGTTCTTTGGTGCCCACCACAGGAAATAATTCCCATAGCCGTGACTGTGTTCACAGGGGGCGCAGGTTGAGGGAAGAGATGAGGATCTGACTCCATGTTTCAGAAGGCTGATTTATTATTTTATGATATACATTACATTAAAACTATACTAAAAGAATAGAAAAAAAGATTTCCTCAGAAAGCTAGCTAAGAATAGAATAAGAAAGAATGATAACAAAGGCTTGTGGCTCAGACTCTCTGTCTGAGCCACCTGGGCTGTGATTGGCCATTAATTAGAAACATCCAACATGGGCCAATCACAGATGCACCTGTTGCATTACACAGCAGCAGATAACCATTGGATACATTTTGTTCCTGAGGCCTCTCAGCTTCTCAGGAGGAAAAATCCTAAGGAAAGGATTTTTCATAAAAGATGTCTGCGCCACATAGCTGTGAGTACTGAAGCTGTTTGCCTTTCCTTGGATTCCTTGGTGCTTGACAAAGACTTGGCTTGTGCTACAAGCTGTCTCAGGAGGTCTTGCAGCACTTCTCTCCATGCCTGTTGTGCTTTTGGAAGCTCTGCACTGGGTGCTGAAGGTGCCTGGGCTTAGAATTTGCTGGTCTGGTGGCAGAGGCAGGCCTGTGGTCTCACAGCAAGGCCAGAATATCCTAATTAATATCCTAATTAAATAGATATTAGCATTCAGGCTGAAAGGAGAAGAACAAGCTGAAGCAGCTCCACTTCCTGCACTGGCTTCCTCTTTTTGATATTATTTATACATGGGTCTTTGAAGGTGTTTTTTGAGTGTTAACAGGTATTGCAAGTAAGAGTGATCATGGCATTGACATTTGTGCATGTTTTTTGTCCATGATCCGTGACTGCATCCATTTAAAGCATGAGTAAAGCTATCTGTAATAGCTTTCCAAGCTTCCAATAGTTTTCTGCTTTGCAGAAGCAGCTGAAGGTTCAGAGCAAATGAATAACACAGCAATAAGTTCCACTGATTCCAGCAGTGATGGTACAGGGCTTTTTTTGCTAGTCAGTAACCTCCTTCCCCTTATCAAAAGGTTTTCCCAGTCTAAACATCACTGCCAGATGTGTTCACTTTTCTATTTCAGGAAAACGGATTTGAGTTAAACCACATGTGCATCAAAGCAGGGGCTGGAGGTTTAAAGGCTATCACAGACAACTGATGGCAAGATAGCACATACAGAATTCTCTCCAGATGGGACAAATTTCATGTAGCTTCTGGATTGATCAATACATTAGTCTCAACAGGAAAGTTTTACAGCCTCATCACCATATATCTGAGCCTGGCAGTTTCAAGAGGAGCTTAAGTGAGTTAAGCCCTCAAACCACTGCAATACAAAGTTCTACCTCTCTAAATATCCCACCTGTCCACAAGTTTTGAGCTTTTCTTGGCTTTCCTCTGATGTTGTGAACAAAATAGTCAGTGCTGGATTAAAGGCATTGCCCCTGTCCAGCCTCCAGTGCTCCTTGTTGGCCAGCTCAAGTGCCAAAGCAGGAATGATGACTTTTTGGAGGTCTCTGTAGCAGGAACAGTGAGTTTTTGGAGATCCCTGTGTCAGGAAAGGTTAACTTGGGTTTGCCATGTGGTGATGTGGGGTCCCCAGAGGCAGAGGAGGCTGGACCCAAGCAGAGGAGGCTGAGTGTAGAGGCTGTAAGAACAGGAATTGCCATTCCATATTCCTAAATTGGGATGACTCCCTCACTCCAGTGACAGTGTAACAGCTCTGGGAATTTTTTATTTTTGTAGAGGTCCTGTGTAGCCAGGGCACTGAGGAAGAGCTGTCTGTAAGCTGTTGAGTGTGTATCTAGCTGGAAATGGAGCAGTAATGAAAAAATCCATTCAGCTGGCCAAAAAAAGAGAAGTTTCAGTGTCTTTGGGCAGTCATTAAAAGTGAATGTCATTACTTGCAGTGTCATTAGCCTACATGATGAAAATGGGATTTTTTTTTCTTTCCTCGCAGGCTTCTGGGAATGATTATTCAGTGGGGAAAAATATATAATTCCTTGATAATCTAGAGCTGTTGGAGCTTTCAGTGAAATCTCTGAAGTATTGGCACAATGATGAATGGCCTCTTCTGGAATACAGAAGTGGATAAGACACAAAATAAATCCTTCATGCATTGCAAGGCTTTGCTGTAGTGCTGCTTATCTCGAGGGTATTATGCAAATTTGGTGCCTATTTAAATCTTGATACTCTCATCTGGAGCAGGTGTATTAGCAACTCACTTTTCTGTGGGCCAGCTTCCTTCCAGCTCTGCTCTAGGACTAGGAGTGACATTTTAATGTCAAGCTTGCAGCTGGGAATGCTTCTAGGTGGATGGGAATGCACTTGCACTGCCTGGAGGTGCATCCCTCTCACCTAGGAGCATTCCCTGCCTGAAAGATGCTGGAGATGAACCTCTGCAAGCTGAAAAAATGCATGGAAAGTACCCACTCGGCTAGGGGCATGGAAATCCTGGCAATGGGATTGTTACCAGGTCATAAATTATCTATACCTGGTGAGATAACACAATGTATATTCTTTAAAAACCCCTGGCCTAGGGAAGTGCACAATTCCCTTTGTGTGAGAAGGAGAACTGGAAGTTCCCCAGCCCCAGTGCCCTGCCAGCTGCAACACTGGGGTTTGTGACCACCAGGGACCCCCAGAGAGACCCCCAGGACAGAAGAATGCACATATGAAGAGGAGGGAAAATATGTTAATGATTTTGGGGAAATGATTATCATATGCATATTTATTCTGGGACAAGAAATGAATATATATGTAAAATGCAGTCTATAAACAGAAAGTTTCCTCTGCTCAGCACACACAACTTTTGGAGGAGATATCCCCTCGTGCATCTGGCCACATAAAGAATGCCTGTTTCTTATTGGTGTTAAGGAGCTTTTTTATTTTAACCAGTTTTTGGGAACAGGATGAGCCCAAAGGATGGTGTGGGGATTGCAGCAGGGAGACACAAATAGCTCAGTTGGTTAAATATACTGTAAGGGTTTAACATCTTGGTTGATAACCTGTTCCTAATCATAATCTAAGCTGCACTTGTGGGCTGTTATCATGGTGATGCTGGAGTCCAATCATCTTGGAATTTTCTACAGGATACCCTGGGCTCTTTAGATATTTCTAGTTGTTTTTAGGTGAATTTTTCATTGTCCTAAGGCAAAGTCTGTCTGCATCTCTTTCAGTAATTACATCAGTTGCCTTTCCTAGGGCTGATCCTCCTAATTATCTCTGGCCATTCAATTAGCTGTAAGAATCCTTTCCTACTTGTATTCCTCGTTCTGGAGCTCTTTCTTCTTGTCCTGTGAAAGGACAGAGTACTCCTGCATGAACAGGGAAGGGATTGTTTCCTCTTTTGCCTCTTCAGAATGTTTATTATCCACTGAGGCAGTAGAAATGATGTTGTGTGACCCAGTCTCACACTTGGGCAGTGAAGAGCAACCACACTGGTGGGAATGGTCCATTGGATGAAAATTACTCATTCCAGCTCTGGGGTGAGCAGCTTTGAGGAATGAAGTCATGGACAACAAAAACTCATGGATTAGTTCAGAGATCATGAAGATTCAGGCCACAGTGGCTGCTACTTGCAGTTAATTGTTTGACTGATCTTGGGACAAAGCAAAAAATTGTGTTGGAGTTTGTTTTGTGCTGGTTCCATTGATGTTCAGAAGGAGGAAACCTCATTTTATCCAACCCTTTACTTACAGTATGATCTGTTGGACAGGGCTGACTGAGAACTGTAGATTAAAACTGTTTCTCTGTAGGAGATTGGTTGTGTTGGAGCAAATTTTTGCTCAGACGTTAGCTTTTGCAACAGCAAAGCTAATATTTTGCAATATTTGTATTTGTGTGTGTGTAAAGGGTCAGTGTATTTTTGGTAAAAAATTCCTATTTGACAGGAAAGGTTAGAGTTTTCCAAACCCATTTCACTTCCATCAAAGTTTTCCCATGAATCCACTCTCCCCATGCTTTATTGAAAACTTTCCACACGACTAAATGTAAAAATGATGCTTGTTCCTGGCTCACACCCATCCTGCTTTGGGGTGGGTATCCCCCGGCCCTCATCTAGAGCAGTAATTTCCTCTGCAGATGCAATGATGGTGCAGTGAGCACAGCACTCCTGAGGGTGAATTCCCAGCTGTTGTTTTGAAGCTCTGGGAGGACTCAGCCCCTTTTCTTTCTGCCTTTTTCCTTGACAGAAGTGCATCCAGACAGCAACTGCTGACCTCAGGGGTGTTCAGTGGCTGCTGTTCTTCGATGGCTACAGCACATCCCTCCCCACTCCACACATTTAAGCCTCGAGGACATCATGATGTCTTTTCCTGTCTTTTCCTTTTGGAAATGTCTCGCTAGAGGTGTCACCAGCACAAACCACTTGTGGGTCTGGTGGCTGGGACTGTGTCAGGCTCTCCCTCATGTGCTGGGACACAAAATGCTGCTGTGGGATTTATTCTGGCCCTAATCTGGCCCTTGGGGCTCTGTCCTGGCTGCTCACTCTTCAAACCAAGTGTTCAAATGGCCATGTAAGATTTCTGCCCTGGGAATCAGCAGAGAGCTTTTTGAGGCAGGAAAACGAGCCCTGGGTTGCCAAGATGACCCAAGGTAACCTTGCAGCCCAGGAATTCAGCTCTCTCAGACCCAAGGCCTGGTTTGGAGGAGCGCAGCTGTGTGACCTTGGCTCTGTTTTGCTGAGAAAATTGTTTCTGAGCTGTGAGAAAGTCCATCGGCTAAAGGCATGAAAGGTAGGGAGAGGGAAAACAGAGAGTCATTGTTGAGATAATGACTTAAGGATTCAAGAGGGAAACTGTTGACACGGAGAGTTATAAAACTGTAAGGAAAATGTAGAATAAGGCAGCAGCTATGAAGACTGGGAATCAGCCTGTGTGAAGAAGGGGAACACATTTCCACCTTGGCCAGCAGAAACTCACTGCATGTGCTAATATTTATCCTGCTAGGATGTAACTCCTAGAAAACTGTGGGGGATAATGACCAATAAATAGTTATTCTGTACCCATAAATTGTGTGTATCCCACCTGCAGAGCTCCCAGGGGAAAGTGTTAGAGCAGAAGTTGCTCAGGGAGAGTCACACCAGCCTTGTATCAATCTTGTACACATTGGAATTTACCAAAGAGTCTTCTGGATGTGAAGGATCTCATCAGGCCCTGGCAAGTGACTTAATGAGAGGATTTCAGATATTTTCCATAATGTCTGTCCTTGTTTTCAGCCCACCATTTTTGGTTTCTGCAGCTTTAAATGGTTCCTTTTGTGGGCGACTAGCAGGAACATCTTGGCGCACAAAATACTCCTGGAATTTGCAGCCCTTCTTAAATTAAGATAATGGATCAGGATGGGAATAATTTACAGCTAAAGAGTGTACAGAGAATAGCTTCATATAACACTTTCAGTCAAGTTTTATTTTGGGCAAGGGTATGTCTCAAAAATAGAAGGCGTTAGTAAGGCATGGTTAGAGTAATGCCCAGGATGTGTCATTGATCAGGCAGATAACAGCAGATTACCTATTAATTAATATCAAATAGTTCTTTTACCCTAATAACTGTTCCACAGCATAGCTCTGGTTAGGCTATCAACCATTTCCTGGTTGTCCCTTTTTTTAATCATAGAATCAGAAGAGGCTGAATTGGATGGGACCCATCAGGATCATCCAGTCCAACTCCTGGCCCTGCACAGGACACCCCAACAATCCCACCTGGTTCCTGAAGCCATTGTCTATATGTTCCTAGTGCTCTGGCAGCCCTCACCACTGTTCAACATCCTCTGGGTGAAAAACTTTTCCCTACTTATCAATTTAAAGCTCCCCTAAATCAGCTTCAGGCCATCCTATCACTGGTCAGGAGAGTACCTGCCCTTCCACTGCCCTTTGTGAGGACACTGAAGATGACAATGAGGTCTCCCCTCAATCCCCTCGTCTTTAGGCTGAACAAACTCTGATGACTTAAAGAACAGAAGGGTGGAGGAAAAGTGGAAATCCTAGACAAGGCAAATGTTACGTGGCTGAGAGGTTTTTAGCCTGCAGTCTGGGGATTTTTTTTTTTTTTTATGCTTAAATTAGAACCTATACACTGCAGCCCTCAGAGCTACAGTGATCCCAGCTGTTTCCAGCAGGAGAACTGCAGGAATGAAGGTTCTGCCAGGCCAGACCCATCGCCTTGGGCTGTGAGCGCAGCTGAGTCAACAAATGAAAACAGAAGGAAAATTGACTATGAAGATCTTCAGGGGAAAAAAAACAACCAACCCCCAAAATCATGCAGGCAGCAAGGTGCACTCCATCCCACGTGTCTATTATTTTTCTGCTGGGGCCTTATGAGCCAATGTGTGAAATCCTGCATGCCCTGAGCAGAAGCCTGCTGGAGCAGATGACTTGGTGAGGGTGAATGAGGCCATGTGGTTACCATTGCTCCACTTCATCAAAACTCCTGCTTCCAAGGGGAAGTGAGCTCAGCAAGCTGGGAAAGTGTCACACCAGGGGCTGGGGGAATGGCTGGAGGGCAACAGCAGGGACTTGACACAAACCAGCTGGCAGCAGATGGGTGTGCTTGGTTACATCATGCTGAAAGAGGATCCACAAGGTCTGGGTGTGTTCCAGACAAGCTCCTCGCCCCAAATCTCCTAATAAAGACTTTGCTGCCATTCCTCCTCCTCTGCCTTTCCCTATGAATCACTGCTCTGTAATCTTGTGTGGGTTTTGCAGTTAATGTGAACCAAGTGCTCGTATAGGGAGGGGAAAGGTTTTGCCCCCTTTCCATCAGAGGGGAATAGTATTTACAGGGATCCCCACGGCAAGGAGGAATGATGAATCTGATTTCATGTTCTCAGAAGGCTAATCTATCATTTTATGGTACTATATTATATTAAAGAATATAGAAAGGATACTACACAATGCTAAAAAGATAATAATGAAAACTTGTGACTCTCTCCAGACTCTCGACACAGCTTGGCACTGATTGGCCAATAAAATAATTCACACTAGAGTCAAAATAATTCACACTAGAAACTAATGAAACAATCACCTGTTGGTAAACAATCTCCAAACACATTCCAAAGGAGCAAAACACAGGAGAAGCAAATCAGATAATTATTGTTTTCCTTTTTCTTTGAGGCTTTTCAGCTTCCCGGGAGAAAAATCCTGGGTGAAGGGATTTTTCAGAAAATGTGAATGCCACAGAGGGGGAGATGTGGAGGCTGATTCAAGCACGAGGGAAGTCAAAAGGAAATTTCTTGGTTCCTCTCAATGTGTTTGAATTCCAAAGTGCTTGAGGAGCATAGGGACAACACCTACTGTAATCTGACCAGACCAAAATACAGCTCAGTTCAGTTTGGGCAGCAGCAAATTGGCATTGACTTCAGGAAAGCCATGATTTATATGAGGTATTCAACCACATTTTTTTTGGAAGAGACAGATATGCTGGGTTATAATTGCCAACAGCTGGACTTTTTCTCTACGAGTAATGTTATCCATTTTCTGAAGATAGAGAGGTGCTAGAAATTGCTCTGCAGAGTATATTTGGAGTTTTAGTCCCTTGATCATGGAATGCTCTTTCTGGTCTTGCCTGTCACTAGACTTCTCACTATAATCAAGACTTCTTTGAAAACCTCATTCCAAAGTTGATTGTGTTGGACTAGTCAGACCTGTATGGTTTTTTGTCCTGTCTTGGGGACAGGATTGTGCCTCAAGGTTACTGAGAAAAAAGTCTAGGTGGGTTTGATATCTGCTCTAGTATTCTTAGATGATTTTTTTGTGTTAATAAGCAATATAGGAATTCCATTGATTCTTGCTGGGTCTGTAACCTGAAGAACTTCTTGTATTAGTCAATTTTGCAGCTTAATTGCATGATTTCTTTGGATTTCAATTTTGCACCTTCTAACATACTGGAATATTGCCTGTAAGAAATGCAGAGATTGATATATTGCTTTTCCTTATGACTGAAGGCACTCTTCATTTGGTGACTTCTTCAGCATCTAATTTTCACCCTTGTCCTTCCTCTCTATGTCCTTAATCCATTACTGGTTCTGTTTGTGGCCCCTCAGTTGATGCCAAGTTGGGCTTTGGTGACCACCAACAGAGGATGCTGAGGAAGGAAATCTGATGCTTTTCTCTGGATTAGGCTGCTCCTCACACTTACTTGGTGGCAGAAATCAGCTGGAGCTGTGAAGCCAACCTTGAAGACAGAGTATTTTAGAGACAGCATAGGCTGGACAGTGAAATAATCTCACAAAAGCCTTGTGTGATTAACACTGCTTGCCTCTGGCACTCTGCAGTTAAGATATTACACTTATTGAGCTTGTATCTCTAGTTGATATTTGAAGCAAAATTTACCATGAGGCTTTATCTCCTAGGGATTTTTAAGAAAGACTAGAAAAGAGGGATTTGTGGATGTTATTGAAGCCTAATGAAAAACCCCAAGGCTTTAGTGATCTGCTAGAAGCCAAGAGGTCAGCTTCATAGCCAGAATTTATTTACCCAAAAGGTTTGGGTGATTTCATAGATCATAAAAACACAACTCCAAAAGTCATGTTTTATTTCCCAGCAGTGGTCTCTGCTGTAAGGTAAGGTCAGGTTAGGAATGTATTCCTCGGAGAGAGAGAGCAGTCCTGAAAGATCTGCTTCCAGCTTTGCAGAAGGATGCCTTGAGGTGTGTCACTGTCATATTTTCTGAAAAATCCCTTTGCCCGGGATTTCTTCTCCTGGGAGGCCGAGAAGCCTCAGAGAAAAAGGAAAACAATAATTATCTCATTTGCTTCTCCTGTGTTTTGCTGCTTTGGAATGTGTTTGGAGATTGTTTACCCACAGGTGATTGTTTCATTGGCTTCATGTGAATTGTTTTGACTCATTGGCCAATCAGTGCCAAGCTGTGTTAGGGCTCTGGAAGGAGTCATTCTATTCTATTCTATTCTATTCTATTCTATTCTATTCTATTCTATTCTATTCTATTCTATTCTATTCTATTCTATTCTATTCTATTCTATTCTATTCTATTCTATTCTATTCTATTCTATTCTATTCTATTCTATTCTATTCTATTCTATTCTATTCTATTCTATTCTATTCTATTCTATTCTATTCTATTCTATTCTATTCTATTCTATTCTATATTTGGAGTTTTCATTATTATCTTGTTAGCCTTCTGTAAGTTCCCTTGCTGTATTCTTTAGTATAGATTAGTAAACTATTCTTTTAAGATAATATAGTATCATAAAATAATAAATTAGGCTTCTGAGGACATGGAGTCAGATTCATCATTCCTTCCTTCATCTGGGAACCCTGCAAATACAACAGATGTACCCTGAACCTTCCCCATGAGGAGCAGAAAGAGCCTCATTGGTGTAGGAGACTGCCCTGCTCTCCCCACGGGAACAGGACATGTCCTGCTGCTGCCTCTGGAACAGAAATGCATTTCAGTGCTTCAGTTCATCCAGGTTGCAGTACCTGGGACTTCTGCTAGGAGTGATGGGGAAGTGGCATAGGTGTTTCCAATGTTGCACATCTCATCTCTGGAGCTTTCCTTCTTCTCTAAAATTGAGTTATAACTCTCATTGTTATGTCCAGCTGATACTCTGCAGGTGACTCTGTGGGGTCTCTGTCAGCCCAAGCTATGCCTTGTTCTATTAACAGCTACCAGCTAAAATAAAACCCCAAACATATGGACCAGAGTTGGTGGAGATGTTGCTGGAGGCGTTTTCTTGGCTGTGGAAGAAGGGGAGCTGCAATGATCAGAAATACACTTATCCCAAAAAGCTGGCAGATGTGGGTAACAGCGTGCCCAAATTAGCATCACCAGAGTGATGGGATGTGAATGAGAGCAGAACTTGGCCCAGGGCTAAGCTTACTGC
>NW_005054370.1:14972-27810 GCF_000277835.1 Geospiza fortis | reverse complement strand
CAGGAATGAAGAATGCATCAGAGAGGGATCTTTGGGCACACTGAATCTCAGGCTGGTTCCAGGAGAAGGATCTTTGGGCACATTGAAGCTCAGAGTGGTCCAGGAGAAGGATCTTTGGGCACACTGAAGCTCAGGCTGGTCCAGGAGAAGGACTTTGGGCACGCTGAAGCTCAGATTTCACTCAGAAGTGCCCGGTTTTGATACAGGTAGAAAGTTCATCCAGTGAGGGAGCAGAGGTGCTGCTGCTGTTCCAACATTGTCCAGCCTCTTCTTTCCATTATGGAACTGCCTGTGCCAACCAGACACTTCTCTCACTCATTTCTGAGGGATAAAAAAAACTGGAACAGGGCTAGAAATCTCCTAGCTATGTCATTAAACCACCACGTACAGGAAACAATGTCCTCCATAAACCTGGGAGATCATACCCACCTCTTCCTTCATTGTGTCAATGCTGTCAAAAGCTCTCACGCTTTAATTTAAACTCCAAACCTGATAATCAATGGACACACAGTGGCAGCATGTTCTGAATGTGGAGGTCTAGATCCTAAAAATACCATGGCAAAGACTTTGCAGGGTTCACTCTTCCTTCCTTCCAGACTGGCTGGGTCTCCTTTGAGCAGGTTGGTGATGGCAGGGGTGAAGGTGGGCTTGAAAAAGGAGTAATTGTTCCAATCTGCCCTAAGCAGAGGAAGTGGAAGGTGATGGCTAATTAATTTAGCACTCGGCGTGGCTGCTGTCCCGTGAAAATAACAACTGCAATGAACCCCTTGGGAATTGTCTTTGGCCTGGAAATGAGAAGAGATTGATTGAGCTAAATGAGAAGGAAAATCACAGTAAGGGAAAAAAAATATTGAAAGAACGAGGGACAGAGCAGACATGGCTGTGGCTTTTTCCCATGCAGAGCCCTCTGGTCTGATTTTCTGGTGTCTTTCTCTGCAGTGGCCCCATCCAAGGCAGTTCTGAACTCTGCCCAGCTGTTCTTCTCTGTCCACCATGTGCTGTCCTGGGCAGAATGTGGTGCAATCATGGACACAGGGTTGTTATTATAGATTTGTTATGCCGATCTTTGTCCTGAAGTTTAAAATTCAGGGAAATTCAGGGAAATTCCCAGTATTTGGGAAATTTTGACCTGCTGTATAGCTGCTTAGAAAACCCAAACCTTACACAAGTAATGGTGTGAGGGGTTGAACAGCACAGTCTCTTCTTCTGTTCTTCCAGGGAACAACACCTGGGCATGGTAATGAAGCTGCAGGTGAAGCTCAGACTTACACAGGGGTATAAAGGGATTTATTCCCTGCTTTGCTCTTTACTCCCAATAATATCCAAAGATGCTTTTTAAAAAAAATTGCTGCTGACCAATGGGTTGATGTTCCACAATGCTATCTCTCACTACCCAAGGCACTGCTCCTGTGTGGTTCTGGCCAACTTGGAGCCCATCATTTCACACAGGAAGTTTGGATTGTTTATTTCCCCAGGTGACTCCCTCTACATTTATGTGCATCGGATTTCATCTGCCATTTAATTACCTGGCAATATATCATAAAATTGTTTAGGAGTTCGTTGTGATGCTCTCAAAATTAGTATTGTCAGCAAACTTTCCCAGCTCACTGCTCATGCCCTTTTCTGGATCATTTATGAGCATGAATTTTTAATGGCACAGATCTCTCCAGGGCTCCATGTCAGCTCTGCTCCTTGCAAGGTCTGATCCATCTGACCATCCCCAGTTTCCTGCCTTTTAAACAGGGTTTATCCTTGCAAGAACTTTGCTTCTTGTCCTCTTGTGTTTGGTTAACTTCCTAAATGGCTTAAGAACAACATCTCCTAAAACAGATTTAAAAAATCTGGTTTAGGCTGAAAATTGCATCTTGACTAAAGACAAACAAGCCACATAAAGATGAAATAAAACATTCCCCCATTTTCATGCATCTAGTGAAGTTTCCCCTTTCCTTCCTGTCTTTCAACACCTGAATATTCTTGAGATTAACTTTTCATCTGATTTTGCCTGGGAATCTCAAACTCATCTGGGAGGAGAAAATTGTTTCCTGATTGTTTTTCTAGTGGTAAATAAATAAGCTTAAATTGAGCTGTGCTTCCTCTCTCCCCCTTCCTTGCTCATTTGATTAAGTGTGACTTATATTTAATATTTAATATGGTCACACTGGACAAAACTGTGATTTTTTTTTAATAACTGCACATTCAAAATTGTGTTGGGATAATTAGAACTTACACTGGTAAAATTTACTTTTCCTGTGAGGAAGTAGAGTTAAAAAAGATGAGAAACACCTCAAAAATTTCCATTTATTACTGTATTCACATCAGGAGATTTATCAGCTTGCAATTAAATTCATGTGGTACTACTTCCTAATGGAGGATAAATGATTAAAGTCCCTTTTGGGCTTGCCTATGTTTGGCAGGGTAACCTGTGCTGTGGGCACTGTCGAAATGGCCCCAGACCCCAATTACAACCCCCAAGTCCTGTCTGCTTCCTAAAACCTCTGGACTAGAAGACTGCATGGGGTGTGTGCCTATTTTCTTCAAATTTATCCAAAAAAGTGTCCTCTGGAGCTCTGCTGAAGTGTCAATGCCAAGTTTTGGCGAGAGGGGAAAATTTCATTGCTATTATAAACCTTGAAAATATGTTTTTTATAAATCAAGTGCCAGCACAGCCTTCAGTACAGCTGTGGTAACAACCCGAGCTGATTTCCACAGCACGTCTAAATGAAACTCCTAAACCGGGCAAAGAAAACAACAGAGAGAGAGAATTTACAGTGCAAAAGCAGCCTGGTAATTGTATTAACAGCCCCTCCTGAGCAGAATCAGGCTCCCAGCTGTAGCTGAAATCCATAAAAAGCACACCATTAATTTTATGAAGAGAAGTAGCCATCTGAGTCCTCTGCAAGCTCTGGAGTCTGTAAAGATAAGGGGATGGACTTTTCCCACAGCTGGGAGAGCTACATCTGGAATCCAGGTCTGTGCCATGCCATGGATCTGTAGGAAACCCTAAAAAACCTTAAAAAACCCCTCTCAAAACCTCCTCCTGCTGGAGAAAGGTCCCCAGGGTGGGATCCTTTGGAAGGGGACTGATCCAGGGTCTGATCCATCTGACCATCCCCAGTTTCCTGCCTTTTAAACAGGGTTTATCCTTGCAAGAGCTTTTCTTCTTGTCCTCTTGTGTTTGGTTAACTTCCTAAATGGCTTAAGAACAACATCTCCTAAAATATATTTAAAAAATCTGGTTTGGGCTGAAGAAAATTGCATCTTGACTAAAGACAAACAAACAAGCCACATAAAGATGAAACAAAACATTCCCCCATTTTCATGCATCTAGTGAAGCTTCCCCTTTCCCCCATGCCCACCTTGGCCATGCCTGGGAGCTTTACTGTTGCCATTGTGTTCCCAAAAGAAACATTTTACTTCCAAAACAAGGACAGCTCCCTGCTGCTGTCTTGAGCACCAATAGAGAAGCCCAGGATGAAAAAATACCAAAAACCCAAAAGTATTTGCTGAATTTGAATTTCCTGCTCTTGATTTTTCATATTTTCTAGCTGGCTGTCTGGATTTCCTAAACACCGCTAATTTGCAGTTAAATTTGCCATTTATATGTTCAGAGATGATTTGTTAGGCCTTATTGGACAGCAAAGAGGGGGTTTTTCTCCCCCTTTTTTTCTTGGAGATGGCTTTTCACGCCATCAAGGCCACTTTCTTCACTTATTGACAGCTTTATGAGCACTGTTGGAAAAGCACCAGCTTCCTTCATTTCACGGCTTTCCACGGAGTGAAAAGGCATTTTCTTAATTAGGACCTGAGAGCCTTTGCTTTGCTCCCTCATTCCCCAGGTACAAAGCAATACACTGGCCTTTCTGTAGTTAATCACTTTTCCAGACTTCAGCCCTCTAAAATTAGGTGGGCTTTGTGGTCAAATGTTTACCTGGCTCGGGGCCACCTGAAGAACCTGACACATCTGCATTTGGCATGTGTCTGTGCTCTGGCTGTGCTTACCAATTAATCAGGGGTGCAAAAAATCAAATAAAATAAGAAAATAAACCTGATCTCTCCCTGCTTATAAAATATCCTGTTTTCAAGCTATTTCTGCACAAACAAAAATGGAAAGCCCTTTGCTGGTTCTCTCTTTCTCCTTTTTTGTGTCTTTGGTATTGCTTTGTGTGGAGCTGCTCACATTTTCACCAGTGCCTCTGGCTCCCTTTCAAAATCTGTTTATGAGAGTTTTAAAGTTTTATATCTGTGGTTAGATTTGAACTCCTCATCATCATTACAGTCCTACAAAAGCATTTTCTTGCTCTTCTGAAGGGAGGGTTGTGGCTTTACTTTGCTGAGGTGAATGGCAGGAGCGTTGCAGCGATGCCACAGGCTCAGTGTGTTTTATTTTGCTGCAGAAATTCCTGTGCCTGAAGCTGCTGGGGCTGGAGGAGCTGGGGACAGGGAGGTGCTGGAATCTCCTTCACCTCTGCACGTCCCTGGGTGAGAAGACAGAGCCAGAATCCATCAGACTCCCTAAAGAAAGTGTCTGTGCCCTAAACCAGAGGGTATTTGTAGGGCTGGGGATGTGTCCTCAGCTGTGCTGCCAACACTGCTTATTTTTCCTGGCTGTTTGTCCATCCTCTCCCCCCAGTCCATCAGCAGAGCTGCTCTGGTAACTGCTCCCTGACCTGACAGGGCTGAACCTGCTCTGACAATTCAGGGAGGAATTGCTGTTTATGTTGTTAATACACAAATTGCTCTTTGTGCTGTTGAAATCAGGGAGGGGAGAGGGGCAGGATTTGGTGAGGAGCAAAGATTGCAGCAGGAGGAGGGTGAGGGATGGGCACAGTCCTCAGGAGCCAGGGAGGGGGAGCTACACTGTGGTTTTTTTGTCCTAGAGGGGAAATTTCATGTTTGCCTTCCCATGAAGGCTGGAATTGCCCAGTGTATCCATGCCCACGTGCTTCAGAGATGGTGAACAGGGGCAGAGATGCCCTTTGTGCAGAGGTGTTGCGTTAAGTCTGGTAAAATGTCATTTCAGATCTTTTCCAAAATCAGTTTTCTGCAGGTATTTATCACTGTGAATATCACAGGTTCACCTGGAGCCTGCAGAGGACCCGCCACAGTGATGGGCAGAGGATGAGCATCTGCAGAGCTCGTTGTGCCCTCGGGCCATGAGCAGGAGTCAAGTGGGAGCAGGCTCTGAGTGCAAGCTGGAGCTGGGCCACCCCTGTCCAACCCATCATGTCAGGGATCTGAATTCCTAACCACAGAATCATCCCTATCCATGCAGCTCAGAGAAGAGCTGGTCAGGAGTGTCTGGGAAATATAAGTCTTGAAATCCAGTTTTTGAAATAGCCCTTAATGAGAAAGGGATCATTTTAAAGGATAATGAGACTTTTATTGTGTTACAGAATGAAATACTCCCAGCTTCAGCAGTGACTTTTCTTTTCATATAAATGCTGTGTTGCTTTGGCATTATTACTAATTTTTAATAAAACAAAATACAGGTTAATATTTCTCTTTCTTAAAAATAAAAATAGAAAGAAGAAACAAACTACTTTAGTGTCATTAGGGAAAAAATATATTGACATCTGCTCAATTCAGTTGATGTTGGCTTGGGCAACTTCATAGAGCTTTTGGGCTTTTTTGTGTGTGAGCCTTCAGTTTTAAGATGGCAAGAAGAAAATATTTTGTATTGAAGTGTCAGGAGCTGGGAGATATCTTGTTCAGCTGTCATCTTTTTCCTTGTGCCTCCCTTCCTTATTGCCCTACGAGAGAAGAGATGCTCCTTTCTGAGCTGGACTAATTGTTGGGAAGAAGAGCAGAGGCAAACTGGGATAAAGAAGAGAAAGAACAAGAAGGGAAAGAAGAGAGAACTAGTTTGTTTTGAGATTTGCACTGGTTCCTTGAAATTAATTAGAGCTATTGGGCCATAAAATCTTTAAAATTATCCATTTCCCTGAAGTTAACTTCCCACTTTGCTCCTATTTCTAGTGCACAGTGACACAAGAGCTGCTTTTACCACTGGGGACAGGCAGTGAATGCAATGCAACAAATCCAGCCTGTGCTCTGCATGCAGCAGCATGAGAATGAGCCCTGTCAGTAATGCCAGAGAGCCTTTAATGGCATTAAATGGGTTTGTTTAGGGATTAGACCAAAATCCCCTCATCTTCCAACAGGGGGGGGAAAGCTCTTTGTTTTTTTTTCCCCTCTAGAGGCTGCTCTGTGCCTGCTGGGCTGGAGTGGAGTCAATAAACCACAGTCACTGGAACTGAACTCCAACCTCTCCAGGGAAAACCACTCAGCTGCTTTATTCTTGTTTGGGATCAGGAGAGTGGCAAACTGCAAACTGGAGACATTGTTGAGATTTTGTTGATGATATTGGCGGCAATTTGATGCTGTTTATTTTGCTACTTCACTCTTAGAAACTGGATTTTTTGAGTAGGTTCTTCGACTTTGTTCTTTTTGATGGTGAAGTTGGTTTTTCGGAGAATTTGGATGATTTTCTCTCTTTTCTCAAACACTTTTGACATTGTTTTTTCTCACACAATGATGTTATCAATATATTGTAGATATTTTTGCGTTTTATTTTTTTTTTTTAGTGTAGTGAGGATTAGTTTATGGCAGATGGTGGGGATGTGTTTTTACTCTTGGAGTAGTTGGTTTTAGGTGTATTATCTCTGACCAGGAAAAACCACTCAGCTGCTTTATTCTTGTTTGGGATCAGGAGAGTGGCAAACTGCACTGGGTTATCTTTGCTGGCTGTCACCCCTCCTTCCAAACCACTCTGACTTTGTTCTTTTTGATGGTGAAGTTGGTTCCTAGGAGAATTTGGATGATTTTCTCTCTTTTCTCAAATATTTTTCTGTTGTTTTTTCCTCACATAATGATGTTATCAATATGTTGTAGGTATTTTTGAGGTTTTTGCAGGAGTGTCGCAATAGGACATAAAATGAACACACACACTCTGAAACCTCTAAGGTAAAAAGAGAGTAGTTTATTTTTGAACTCTAATATTTATAGACTTTTAAAAGTGATTATGGATGACAAAATAAAATTACCACTTCTCTAGCTACACTAGTCAAACTAACAGTCTATCAAATTTTTCTTCTTCTAAAAAAGAATGCAAAACAATTATTATTTACATAAAAAGTGTGTGAGAAACTCCATTACAAAAATGTAAACATCAGAAAACTTAGAAAAACTTAGAAAAACAAAACAACACAGGAGAAATTCAGGAACTCTTTCCTTTCATTAGCAGCAACAGAGAGGTTGACTTCTCAGATAGAGCTCATGGATTTGCCAGGAAAATCAGATTTTTCTTTTTCTGTCTCCTAAAGAAGAGAGGATTCTCAAGTGTAAAATCCTCCTCCCTGGCTGCTCTGTGAGGAGGGATGGAGGATGCAGGTTTTAGCCAGGACACCTGGCGCTGCTCCCTTGCTGGGCTGTGCTGCTCCAGCAGCACCAAAGCAGCTCTGGGAGGGATGGGCTGCTCAAGAAATGTCTCATTTCTGTAGGGAAAATATTAACAGGACTTTAGATGATCACTTTTGTCAACAGAGCTGATACTCCCTTTCTCAAATGAGAGATCCTCAGAGCCCACTGGGGTTGTGATGATCGAGGCTGGAAGTATTTACCTTATTCTTCTTTAAAACGAAAATTCAAGAATGGCTTCCAGATTTCTGGTGTTCTGCGAAAAAAATTACTTTCCCACCAAAATTACTCTTTTGACCAAAATAGCTGTTTCTTGTTTTTCTTGGTTTTTTGTACATAACAAACTCCACTTTGCTAATAACAAGCTGCTCATGGTCTATCTCTCCCCCATGTGTGATTGCCCAGTGCTAGGATGCCTCCACTCCCATCAGTTTCCCTGCAATTTTCACCTGTTATATTTCCTGTCAGCTCTAGATCATGCCTTAGGAGGTTTAACTGAGGATTGAGCACATTTTGGGACATGCCCATGTCATTGTTTGATGGAAACCGGGATCAGCAGTTTGTAGTAATAACCCTGCTATTGATTTGCTACAAGTACAGGGCTGGGAGCTGCTTTGATAAATCTGACTGGAGACAGCAGCAGCTTTCCCTGATAGGAGCAAGTTGGAAAATCTCAGCCCATTTACACTGAAGATTCTGGTTTGGTGGTTTGAGTTACAGCTCTTTGTCTGGGGCTGAGCTGTCTCTACCCATCCAGCACTGGGGAGAAATCAGATGTGCTGATTTTTTGGATTATTGGGACATAATTCTGCCTCTGGGAGGAGAGGAAGAGTGAGGGTGGAATTGCAGCCTCCTGGGTCTGGGGGATGCTCCAGAAGCACTGCTCTGCCTGCCCCAGTGCAGACCAACTCTCTGCCCCTTGTGTTGGGCCAGATGTGCCCTCCTAATCCGAGTCAAAATGCTTCCAGCTCTCTGGAAGTGCTAATCCACTTGAAATCTCAAGCATCCAGAACCATTTTACTGCCAACAAAGGGAATAAAAACAGGGATTTGTGACTTGGTAGTGATGGTAGGCAAACCCTGGCAAAGTATCCAGGGCCAACTGAGGAATGGATTGCCTGCAGCTCCCAAACACAACACCTCATTGCCACAGACATATTTTCCAAAAAATCCTTTCACTAGGATCTTTTCTTCTGAGAAGCTGGGAAGCTTCAGCTTCTCCATGTTTTGTTACTTTAGAACGTGACTGGGAGAATTGCTTACCCAGCACGTGAATTGTTTTTACTTGATGACCAATGACAGCCAGCCGTGTCGAGGCTGTGAGCAGTCACACGATTTTATTATTCATTTCTTTCTTTACTTGCTTTCTGATGTCTCTTTTTTGTTTTTTTACTGTAGTTTTAGTATATAATTTTCTTTTAATATAATATATATCATAAAATAATTAATCAGCCTTCTGAAACATGGAGTCAAGATTCTCATCTCTTCCCTCATCCTGGGGACCCACAAACACCACCACACCTCATTCCATTGTTACCCTTCTGCCTCTGCAGGAATTGTTGTGAGCAGGGGAAAAAAACCCCTCTCATTTTACTCCGAGGAAAATATGCCCAGTACAGGGCTTTTCTGCTGTGTTTTGTTTTGCCAAGGCCATTAATGAATGTGTAAACACCTGCTGGCATAGATTTCCCAGTTTACTGGGGCTGGGGTTCAGGCTGCTAACACTCCTTCCAGGAAGAAGTGCTCCCTTCGTTAACCCCGTGCACCCACTAATTAGAGGGTCACTTGCAGGTCAGAGGTGTGCTCAGGCTCTGCTTCTTGGCTGGCTGCTGTGTTATTACTGCAACTGTAAATGCCACATGTGGGAGAGCTGAGGAGTGTGTTTGGAAGGCTGGCTGTATAATTAGGGAACAGTTTCCCAAGGCAGAGTGTGCCAGCTGACATTCAAGCGGCAATAAAATGTGGCTGGTTGTTGTTGGTTATTTATTTTTTTTCCTCCTTGCTTTGCAACACATTAGCTGTCAGTGAAAAATTGTTGAATTGTTGCTGATTTTAGCTGGTGTGAGGTATTTGCTACAGAATCAACAGCTTAGCAGCTCATCCATCCATCCATCCATCCACCATCCATCCATCCATCCATCCATCCATCCATCCATCCATCCACCATCCATCCATCATCCATCCATCCATCCATCCATCCATCCATCCATCCATTCCATCTGCCCATCCTCCATCCATCCATCCATCCATCCATCCATCCATCCATCCATCCATCCATCCATCCATCCATCCATCCATCCATCCATCCATCCATCCATCCATCCATCCATCCATCATCCATCATCCATCCATCCATCCATCCATCTGCCCATCCATCCATCCATCATCCATCATCCATCCATCTGTCCATCTGTCCATCCATCCATCCATCCATCTGCCCATCCATCCATCCATCATCCATCATCCATCCATCTGTCCATCTGTCCATCCATCCATCCATCCATCCATCCATCCATCCATCCATCATCCATCCATCCATCCCCTGCAGAATCACAGAATGGTTTGGGTTGGAAGGGACTCTAAAGCTCACCTCATTTCCCTGCCTGCCATGGCAGGTACAACTTCCACTTTCCCAGGTTGCTCCAATCCCTGTCCAGCCTGGCCTTGGGCACTGCCAGGGATTCAGGGGCAGCCACAGCTGCTCTGGGCACCCTGTGCCAGGGCACAGACTGAAGAATTCCTTCTAGAATTTCTTCTAGTCTGAGTCTCCCCTCTTTTAGCTTAAAACTATGTCCTATTTAAAACCCTGTCCTCTCTGCCCATGTCAAAAGTCACTCTCCATTTTTATAAACTCCCATCCAGGCCTCCATCCAGCTACAACTGCTCAGTGTGTGGGGCTGAGCAGCCACTTCCACCACTGTTTATGGCATGAGCCAAACCCTCCTTCAGCAAAACCCACTCAGGAGTTTAGTGAATAATGATGAGTGTAGGAGTGACATGGGTAGGATGGTCAGGATGGACGGAGACAAGAGATCTCTGAAGCCAGGTCTGGAACTTGTGGTTTGTTGCAAAGGGCCTGGGTGCAGGGCCCTGCTGGGAGCTGCCAGCCACAGCTTGGAGCAGGACTGAGAGAAGAGAGGGGGAGAGAGGATGAGAGAGAGAGAGTAAAAGAGGATAAGAGAGTAAGAGGGTAAGAGGTCGAGGTTCCTGTTACAATACAATAAATCTTCTTCTGTGTTGAATATTCTGATTCTCACTAACCAATCTAATACAAGATACAAATCCTATAGCATTTACATACAGCCTCTAAGAATCATTACATTACCACACTGTGTTACCCCAAAAAACCTTAAAAACTCCTCTTTCGACCCCTTCTGCTAAACCTAAAAACTACTCTTTGGAAACCCTAAAAACTCCTCTTTGGAGTAGTTTGAAACCCTAAAAACTCCTCTTTGGGCCCCTTCTGCCAAGCTAGCAGGGTCTGCTCTGACCCTTGGGCCTGTCTGCAAGCAGAGGGTGTTGTTCCATCAAAAGGGGATTACCTTCAGTCCAGCCCCACCATTGTTTTCCAGTTGTTCAGTAACTGAGGGATCTCAAAGCTTGCTTTCATTTCAATCTCACTTATAGTTTCCATATTCTCAAAACCTTTTGCCAGGCAATCATATTTACAAGGCTTTTCTGTTTCATCTTCCCCAACAGATGAGTTCTTAAAAAATGTAATTTCTCTGTCTTTCATTGGCCCTCAGTTTTCTGGTCTCCATTTTCCAGCTCCTTACTCATTGCAGAAAGTTCTCTGGAGGTGTTTTCTGCTTGGCTGGAAGCTCAGAGAGTAGCGTTGCTTCTCCTGCCATTGGGTGACTCCTGACAGTGGGGTTTTAAGCCAGTTATTAAATATATAGAGTGCTCTGTCTGTGCTCTTGACATGGCATTAAGAGCATTAAACTGTTTGGAAACAATTGGATGGTAAATAAACTTGTTCAGTAATTATGCACAAACTGCTCTGGCTCTGTCCAGATGTTCCTGCTTTGTCACATTTCCCTTCTGCAGCGTAGGACTGGGAGGTCATCTGATAATTATCAAAGCTGTTAGAACATGACCTGCTGCTTCTCCACCTTCAATGTGTGATCAAATCAGGAGAATCACTCAGAATATGCAGCTGAATAGCAATTTTTGATCTCCATTAGTTATCAGAAAGTGTGTATAAATCAGAAATGCCCTTACTGACATTATATTTTGCTTTTCAGTAGTGGAAGTGACTGCAAAAATTATACAGCAATAGAGTATTTGGCTTTTGTGTTTCATCTGAAGCCTCTTAATGCCTGCAAAATCTCTCTAAAAGCAGGGAAGAGAGACAAGAGGGAGCTCAGAATTTTGGGAGGAGGAATGCTTAAAATGCAGACAGAAAGGAGGCTGAAATATGAACATATGAGACACTCCAGGGAGTCCCTGAGGTAGCTCAGGAAGGCTATGGATCCTGTTTAGTTTGTGAAATTAATTGAAAAAGGAAAGAAGTTTATATTCTGTGCTATTCCTGTGCTGTTCTGTGCTTAGCAAAATATGTAAAAAAAAAAAAAAGAGAGACCTGGAAAGCCAAACCTCTCCATTCCATTTGGTTTTAGGCCTTGGAAAGCGCCCCAGTCCCTTTGGGCTCTGTGTGCTCCAGCGTGGGGCATCTCCCTGTTCTGCAGGAGGGACACTGCTCACAGAATGCCGGGGGGAATGGCTGTGCTGGGAGCTTGGGACAAAGGAATGATCCCAAAAGAGACAAAGGAATGATCCAAAAGGGACAAAGGAATGATCCAAAAGGGGACAAAGGAATGATTCCAAAGTGACAAAGGAATAATTCCAAAAGGGACAAAGGAATGATCCCAAAAGGGACAAAGGAATGATTCCAAAAGGGACAAAAGAATGATCCAAAAGGGGACAAAGGAATGATCCAAAAGGGACAAAGGAATGATCCAAAAGGGGACAAATGGATGATTCCAAAGGGACAAAGGAATGATCCCAAAAGGGACAAGGGAATGATCCAAAAGGGACAAAGGAATGATTCCAAAAGGACAAACAAATGATCCAAAAGGGACAAAGGAATGATCCAAAAGGGCAGGAGGAGCAGGCAGCTCACAGTATGGAGACACTTGCTGTGCCTCTCCTGCCTGCAGGGATGTGTGCAGGAGCAGGGGCAGCCCCAGATGAGGAACAGGCTGTTCCCACATCAGGCAGGAAGGGCAGGAAATCCCATGGGCAGCTCTGTGCTCTGTAATGATTTCCAGATGATCATCCCATCCCAAATGTGCTGTGGTTGTCTGGATGTGTGTTCACACTTTGAGAAGCTTCTACAGAAAGTCAGAGGATCTCCTTTAAAGCCACACCTTGGCCTGAACCATGGGCCTTGGATGTGGAGATCCATGTGGTGGGTTTGGCTC
>NW_005054370.1:0-14957 GCF_000277835.1 Geospiza fortis | reverse complement strand
TCCTGCTCAACCTGTGGAAAATGTGCTTTAGCTGACTGCACAGAATTTGTATTTTTGGCAAATAAAACTGCAGAATCTACTTGGATTTCCAAAAACCTTTACTGGACTGCTCTCATCAAAGGTTCTGTACACTAAGGTAGGGTGGGAGATGAAGCCACATCCTTCTCTGGGCTTGACCTGTTGTTGGTTATTTATTTATTTTTCCTCCTTGCTTTGCAACACATTAGATGTCAGTGAAAAATTGTTGAATTGTTGCTGTTTTTAGCTACTCTGAGGTATTTGCTACAGGACCAACAGCTTAGCAGCTCATCCATCCATCCATCCATCCATCCATCCATCCATCCATCCATCCATCATCCATATAATAAATGCCCAGTTTTCTGGAGAATGGAGTTTGCTGGAGAATGGTCATTCCTGGAGTTCCCAAAATGAAGGGAGAAGTGACAGATTTTGCAGATTATAAAAGAATTTAGGATGGTCCCAACTTCAGCAGCAGGTGGGAATAAGGGACAAGGGCTAAGTGGGTTCCTTGTGCCATGTTAAAGCAGCTTTCCAGGCAGGTAGAAGGGAAGGTGACACAGCTGCAGGGGTGTTAAATGCTGCCTGCTTGCCCTCCCTGCAGCAGAAATAAACTGCAAAAAGGCCAAATGCACCTCTCAGAGCCCTGATGTGTCAGTACCTCTCTGACAATTACATGTGGGTTTAACTAGCTTGCCAAGCAGGACCCATTACAGCATCTCCTCTGCTGGAGGGATTTCCAGTAGGAAATGTGAGATGGGAAATGCTGACAAAGCTCAGATTGCCAGGGGCTCTCAGGGATTCATGCAGATGAGGTGCAATGAGGGCAGCCTGGAGCAAGGATGGGCACCCAGGTGCATTGGTGGTGGGATGTGCCTGTGGATGGATGCCTGGCACCTTTCTGATGCTGCACAGTGGGGAGGAAAAGGCTGAGCAGGAGATTTTCCTGAGGCAGCCCAGTGATGCTTGCCTTCTCTGAAGAGCTTTGATGTGATATTTTCCCGTAGTTTCTTAATAAATTGTAATTTGAGCTTGAAGGTGACAGGGTAATCCCCTCAAGGAGTGTATTTGAGGGAATGCTGCACCAGATGCTGCACCAGGATGGATTTATTCTCAGTGTCTTTCTGCCCTGCTGGGTCTCCCTGGAAGTATTTACTGCTTTCTTCATTTTTGACCTTGAACTTTCCAGGAACTCATCAGATGGAAGTGGTGAAAGGAAGGAAAAGGGGGTAAAATATCAGAGAGGGGTTTCATGATGGTTCCTGTGGTGCACCTTTGACACCTGACCTGGTCCCACCAAGCTCAGCTCCAGGCTTAAAGGCTTCTAGGAGTGACCCCAGAACCTCAGAGACTGATTTCGTGGCTCGTGTGCCCCACATCTCCTACAGACCCAGCCCCTGGGCCCCCATCCAGCCCAAGGACTGAACAGAAAGGTGCACTCAGGTGCCAGCATGGCTGGGTCCTGGTGGAACATGCTGAGGATTCTTTCCAGACTTGGATGTGTCAGAGTTTCCAGACCTTCCTGCTGCTTTTCCAGCCACATCTGGGAAAGAGGGCTCTCCCAGATAGCTGCTTAGAAGCAGCTTTATGATTTAGAGAGAAAAACCAGGCTGATGCTGGGATGGAAAAGGATGCCTTGAAGACACCTTCATTTACCTCACAATGCTGCTGGTGCCTGCTGGGACTTGCTTCCTGCAGCACTCCTGGTACACAGAGGAGATGCTGCCTCCTCCTCTGGGGTTTGTTCTCTTTTCTGATGAAGTTTCTCTGCTCCCCACACCTGGGTGTTGACTGCAGATCAGCTCTGGGTGCTCTTTGGTTGTGGTGTGGAAGATAGGCTCTGATCACCCTGTCCAGCTTCCCCTGTCCAGGGTGTACCTGAGACTGGGGCATGAGCCAGGGATGTCCCTGGATCCCTCAGGGAATCCCTGCTGGCAAACCATGCTCCAGAATGTCTGCCTTCCTCCAAAGGGCCACAGTTCCTGTATTTAAGAGCTGAGAGACTGACAGCAGAATGGAAAAAAATAAAGGAAAATAAAGGGAAAATTTGATGGAATTGCATTAGAACTTTGGGATGTAGATGATCTTTGTGTCTGATGATACTGATGCCTCAGGTTTAGCTTTTCTATTTTTCAGATTCTGTGCTGCTTTAGTGTGTGGGTCTGAGCTTCATATCAGGGGATGCTGAGCTCTGTGCACAGAGCAGGGAGACAAAACAATTCCTGCTCCAGCTGGGCACCAAGGACAAATGATCCAAATCTCAGGCCCAAGAGCACAAACACTGTGGGCTGGAGAGAGAAAAACAAGGATGGGACTGGATGGGCTAAAGCTGGAATGGGACAACGAACTGCAAGATGCAAATGGAGCAGAACTGATCAAAGTGAGAGACCCCGTGCCCGGTCGTGCATTTTGGGACTATTTTGGTTCATCTTGGGTGCAGCCCTGGCTGGGCTCTTGTGCTGCCCAAGGTGGATCCATGGAGGAGATCCTTTTAATAAATCCCTGCTTTATTCATTAACTCTTTCCAGCCTCTGGTCTAGGTCAGCCTTTCAAGGCATCAATTACGTGGTACAAATGTGTAATTGCAGTGTTGGTATCAGCATCAATATTAATATTGCAAATCACATCTCATTGGTTTTAAAAACTGTGAGATTAGTCCAAGGAGAGCTGGTAGGGAAGCCATGTGGATGATAATTTTCTTGAGGGAAAGATGACTTAGCAGACAGTGAGGACAGCAGGAAGAGGGGATTGCAGCCCTGCCATGGCATGGCTGTGCTCCTTGTGAAGACCATGAGGATCCATCCTGTTTTCCCATTCTCTGTCCCCAAATCCAACCCACATCCCTGTGCAGCAGTGGTAACTCCATAGCTCCCCACAGACAAACACAGTAATCTGATTTATCATGGCCCTTTGATGACCTCCAGAGCCCCTCTGGACATTTTTACAGGTACTGCTCACACTAATCCAAACCCTTCAGACAGATGCCACTTTGAGAGCAAAACCTTCCATGAAATCCTGCTTCCGCTGAGGCTGAAAAAAACCCAACATCTTCTCTGTGTTATGCTGGTTTAAAGAGCACATGGAGCTTTTGGCTTTGGTTCAATGCCAGACTAAAGGTCTTCTACCTTATAAACTACCAGAGCTAGAAAGATTTGCTCTATAAATGGCTCCATGTGCACTGTATATATATATGTATATACATTATGGATTTGCTTATGTCATGGAGCACTTCAAATATCCCTTAATAAAATAATAGACCCCAAGGTAGCTATATTTACTGGCAGAAAGTTTTTCTGTGCTTTGGAGCTGTGGAAAAATTGGAGCTCCTAAAGATTTCTTCTTTTTCCTACAGTTTCCACTGTGAGTATTTTAAACTGCAGGACATCCTGGATTCCGCTGCATGGAGGGATGCAGCCATGGTCCTCTGAACCTGACAGAAGCAGGTGGCTCACAGGGAATGTGGAATGTGCTGCTTGTCTCCTGGCTGGCCTTGGAGATCAGCGAGCTGCCCTGGGAAGGTCTCTGATGAGCAGAGGGAAACATGAGCAGAGAGAAATTGCTCCTGAGCTTTGTTTCCAAGGGCTGGGACCTGGGATGTCTCTGGCAGGTTCCCAGTGATGCCCCAGATGATCCTTTGCTTCACACAACCCTTGACACTGACTGGGGATGCTGAAAAGTTGGGTTTTTTTCCACCAGGATTTGTTGGCTACATCCCAAACACCAGGCTACAAGGTGGGATTGCTGTCTTAATCCATAAAGAAGGCTCGGGGCCCCAGACTGTTGCTTGGCTCCCTGAGAATTTCTTAGGGGAGCTCACTTGGCTCCCAGTGGCACCCATTGAACTGAGTAAGCAAATAAATGTTTGTTTTCTGGTTATTTAACACCGTTCTGTCCCCTGATGGCTTTTGGGATGGGATCCTTGTGGCTCCTTCCCATGAGACTGGACAACAGGGGTAATGTCTCAGAAACCCTTTGCCCAAGAAGTCCAGCCTTTTTTGTCTCTCCTGGCTGAAACCAGACAATAAATATGTGGCTGGTTCTGCCCCAGCAACTGCACACAAAGATTGACTGCCAAGCTGCGAGCACCTCTCTGCTCTGAATTTAGCTTTCAGTTCTCCCTTAATTTATTATTTGCAGTTAATTTAATCCATATTGACCTGCCTCAAAGAGAAAAAAGCTCTAGATTTGGTGAAAAATAATCTATTTTTAATTATTTCTGATGTAGAACACTGGCCCATAAATAAATTCCACTGCTACTCAGTGGTTTTTTTGCCGTCAGAACTGTCTTGCTGGAATCAATAAACAGTTGATTAAAAACCTTGTTATTTAATATATTCAGTAACCCTAATCTATTCATTAGAAACTTAATCACTTTCATGTCACCAGCTGCTGTGATGGAGAAAAGAGCTGTAGCTAATTATTAGCAATTTTACAAAGCTAATATTGAATTTCTAATGGGTCCTCTGTGGCCTCTATTTCAAGCACTTTGTATATCCCACAAACATGTGTTCTGGCTCTGGGCAGGGCCAAGCACCTCGGGCTTCCAACCTTGTGGGTAAACTTTGAGCTTAGCAACCAATCTCTGGTTATTTTAGAGTGAAATAGGAGTGCAAAGGGCTGGCCCCTGGCCATGGGACAGGGACCTGCTGGTCCTGGTGATGCCTTTTTCAGCCTTACCTAGAGACAGAGGCCAAACAAATTTAAAATAATAAAATTTAATTATTTTAATTTATTTGAAGGCCTTCAGGTACATGAAGCCTCCCCAAGGGGCTACACTCAAAATGGTCACTAGTTTTTCAGAGAAATATAAGTTTGGTCTATTTGCATATCAGGGGTTAATTCTCCAATTACAGCTTCAGGTAATGAAGTCACATTCCCCCAGTTTGCTTCTCCCCAGTTCACTTTTGTTTGTACTTTTTGGGGCCTCAGGGTCTCCTTGGTTCTCAGGCCTGGAAGGATTGTTTTGTCTGACCAAAACGAGAAGAGAGTTAACTAACACTCTATATGGAGCTCAGAGTTATGCACTAATGCAGTACAGGATCTGAAAAATAGAAAAGTTAAATCTTAAGGCATTAGTGGGACAAGGACCCACTGGCCATGGGACAGGGACCTGCTCGTCCTGGTGATGCCTTTTTAAGATTTACCCAGAGGCCAGACAAATTTAAAAGAATAAAATTTAATTATTTTAATTTATTTAATGAAAAAGGCCTTCAGGTATGTTAAGGGCAGACAAAGCCTCCCTAAGGGGCTATACCCAAAATAGTCACCAGTTTTTGAGACAGATATAAGTTTCGTCTATTTGCATATCAGGGGTTAATTCTCCAATTACAGCTTCAGGTAATGAAGTCACATTCCCTCAGTTTGCTTCTCCCCAGTTCACTTTTGTTTGTACTTTTTGGGGCCTGAGGGTGTAGGGTGTCTTTGGGTCTCAGGCCTGGAAGGATTGTTTTGTCAGACCAAAATGAGAAGAGAATTAACTAACACTCTATATGGAGCTCAGAGTTATGCACTAATGCAGTACAGGATCTGAAAAACAGAAAAGTTAAATCTTAAGGCATCAGTGGGACAAGGAGGTCCTGTGCCCTGGCCACTCATCTGGGTACCCAGCTATGGTGTGGGGTGTTTTCCTTTTGCTCTGCCCTGTCCTTTTTGAGGGACAAAGTTTATCCTTTTTGAGGATCAAGGGGAGAAAACTGAAAAAGGCACTGAGGGGTTGAAGTGCATCCAGAGAAGAGAATGGAGACAATGGGATTGTCATGACAATCCTCTTTCAGTGGGTGTTGCTGAGAGGTGACTGAACACAAACATTTCCTCCCTTGGGCTCCATCTCGCTGCCTGGGGAGGGAATTTGCCAGATGGAAGGAGACAAATCCACAAACATACATGTAAACTCTCCCAGAATGGCTCCACAGCCTCATTTTCCAAAAGATGTGATCAAGCTTGTTTTATGGCCTTGGCTAGCTCCTGGTGGCATCTGGCTGAGCTAAATATTGCACTTAATAGTGCAAGGCAGCAGTGGCTGCAGAGCTGGCTGCCTTTCATGTGTGTTTACAAATGTGCTGTAGCAATTCCATGGAAATTAGCACAGAGCCTTAACAACAAAACAGGGGATGGGGAACAAAGAGAAATATTTCTTGGCCTCTCTGCTGTTTGTGTGGGTTTCTATTGGTTTGTCTGCCTATGGCCCTCATGCACAGCACTCTCTCTGCTACTCTTTATTAGTATTGCCAGGTTTTACATTCCAAAACCTCCCAAAATGCTTTTTCTTTATATATCAGATACTAGTTGCTACTGGCAAAAGGTGTAACCTGGACTCCTGTAAATTATTCTGAAATATGAGGCTTTTGCCCTATTGTGTGGCATGGTGATCTGTGAAGTTGCATAAAAGTCACACTGCAGAAAAAGTATTTAGAGATTAGAATTTGCCAGCTGGCCAAACAGACTGTTTAGTGAGGATGTTTTTGATTTCAGAGGTTTGAAGGGACCTCTGTGTCAGCTCTTGGATCAGTGTCTCTGAGCCCAGGGCTCCAGGACTCTGTCTCCAGCTCTCCCTGGGCTACAACTCTTCTCTCTTGGGTAGGCAATTTTAAACACTTGTCATTTTTGGTTGAATGCGAATGAAACAAAGAAAAGGAGCATCAAAATTATCCAGAAAACAAAACAAAAAATTCTCTGTGTTGACACAAGGGGTCACCTCTCCTGAGCTCCTGCTGGGTGGTGGCTGCAAGCATGAAAGGGGGGAAATGCACACTGACCCACCCAGCAGAGGCTGAGCAGGCTCTGCTTGGTCTTTGTGGTTTTCTGCAAGGAGCAGAAAGTTCTGAGGATGTCTGGAAATGCTCTGTGGGATTCTGAGGATGTCTGGAAATGCTCTGTGGGGTGGTGTTGTGAGGGTCCCCAGGACGAGGTGAGAGATGAGGAATTGACTCCATGTTCTCAGAAGGCTGATTTATTACTTCATTACATTATATTATATTAATTATATTATATATTATATCATATTATAGATCATATTATATATTATCTAATAATATAATATAATATAATATAATATAATATAATATAATATAATATATATTATGCTATACTAAAACTACACTAAAGAAAGAGAAAAGATACATCAGAAGGCTAGAAAAGAATGATAATTAAAGCTCATGACTGGCTCCTCAGAGTCCAACACAGCTGATGGTGATTGGTCATTAATTAAAAACAATTCACATGTTTGGATAAACAATCTCCAGATATTCCAGAGCAGCGAAATGTGGAGAAGCTGAGGCTTCTCATCTTGCCAGGGGAAGAAATCCTGGTGAAGGGATTTTTCAGAAAATATCATGGTGACACTGTGGTGTGATGCAGAGGACAGGCCAGTGTCACCAGTGATCACAGAACCCACCTGATGTGTGCCTCTGGTGGCACTGGGGACACTGGAGCTGGGCTCTCTTGGCTGCCACAGAGCTCATGGAGAGAAGCACAGCTCCTATTCAGTCATGTGCTGGCAGCTCTCCCACATTCCAGTGAACCCAAAGCCGAGGAGGAGCCACCAGAGGAGGTTTTGAGGTGTGCACCCACACCCCACGTGCAATTAATTGCACCTGGCCTAGATCATCAGCTCATGTAAATGGGCAAAGCTCCATACCAATCTTCTGAGGCTTTGCATCTGCAGATGATGTGTTATTGAATTATGCTTGATTAGCTGTTTTTCTGTTGCTTAACAGAAAGCAAATCTCAGCATAAATGAGATTAGTATGTGCCCTCCATGTACGTTAGCTCTTGCTCCCAAGAATTTAACATTCTTAATAGAATGATTTTTTTTAAAGAGAGAGTGGGGGGAAAAAGACTCTTTGAGGCTCGTCTTTCATTTGCCAGATTATCTGAACATTAAATTAAGCAAGTATGAAAATTCAAAATATAGCTGCTCTACAACATGTGCTGACACTGGCATAACAATATCAGTAATCCCCCTTGACAGCCATTACAGCTTAATGCTCCAAGAAAATGAACTACTTATTTTCTTTACACCACATCCACACTGTCTCCAAATCTTTGCCTGTCTTCCAGCCAAGATGACTCCTTGAATTAATCTCTCCCAGGTACCAGCTGTGTTTGTCTCATCCTGCTGAGCAGCAGCTGATGGCTTTGAGGCTGTGTCACCTTGACAGCTCAGAAAATCCCCAGCTGCTCGTCAGGACTTCACTGCACTGGGATTTTCCTGTCTGATAGAGATCCTCAGACATTCTGAACTTGGGTCATGCCAGGGGCACCCCTCACACCTTGTAGGGTCTTGTCCCAACATCTTTTTGTTGGGCTTTGTCTCAGTGCAGCTGAAGGAGATGTGGAATCCACAGTCGTGGAGCTTGTGGGTGTATCAGGTGTGGATGAATTTCCCTTCTGCCCATTTTAAAGTTGTCCCCTTCAGGATTTGGTCTTTGAATGGTGCAAATCTGCAGCTTTGACAGCAAAAGCATCAAGTCTTGCTCAGCTTTGAAAGGGTTGTTGAAGAAAAGACAAATTGTGCTTATTGGAGGTGTTTATGCTGATTAACTGAGCCTGCTGCTTGTGCTGAAATTTGTACCCTTGTCCATCTTTTCTTTACTAAGATCAACTTTTCTGACTTCAAGCATCACCTTGTCCTTGGTGTCTTTGGGAAACATCCAGAGGACTTGCTTAGAAGACTTCTTTTAGCATTATAAGGACAGTTAAGCTGGTTTTTTTTGCCAGGTCTCTGGATCCCAGCAGGTCCTTGGCCCATCAGAATTGTCTGGGAATGCCTAGGAACTTCTGTTAGGAAAGGAACAGGCACAGAGAGCCCACTGGGGAGTTTTAAGGGCTTGTAGGAACAAGTGGTTGTAGATACAGGGACTTTCAGATATGCTTTTGTGACAGGAGCTGCTAAATGTCCCCAAAGTCTAACTTAAATTCCACCAATATTTGCTACCAGAAGAGGTTTTTAGTGAAAGGCTTTTTTTTGGCAGTGGAGGGAGTCACATCAGCTTGAATGACCCTGATCTCAGGCAGTGCAAAGCAGTTTCCCTCCTTTGAATAAACTCTTGTCATGGTGGTGTGCACGAGGACTCACCTCTTCATCATCAGGTGCATTTTGCAGCTGATTCATAACAAGAGGAGAATTTCCACTGTCAGATCATTGTGCTGCTGGGTGAAATTGGAGCAGCTGCCTTGTAAAATGTGAAATGGCACCGACACACCAGGCTGTGCTTCAGAGCATGTGACTGAGAAGGTGATTGCTCTCGTTAATAATGAGCCACTAAATTGGATGCAATTGCAATAGCTCATCATTTGTATAGAAATATTATGCTTTATAGGTACATTACTGGGCTGTATTTTATAAGGCTGTTAAGCTTATGCACTTTCCCTTGCAGTAAATGTCAGCAAGGTTACAATAAAATTTAATACAATATTATTAAAGCTGAAGTGCATCAGTATGGAATGATCATGTGTGCACGCTGAAAAGTCTTTATTATTGCTTCCTTAACCTTCTTAAGGAGCTGCTTGTTTTAAAATACAGTGATGAAAAGGATCAAAGTTTGGAGGTCTCTTCGTCCACCCAAAGGTTCATTAGAGTTTTCAGCCTAGATGGGAATTTTGTGTCACATTAGTTCAAGCAAATTAAACATTAAAATTTCAGCTCTGCCAGGAAAATTTCAATACAGCTGCAGATTATAATACAGGTGGTGAGGTCTCCTCACATTCACCTTAGTTTTCATGGGGTGGAACTGATTGGCAGATTGTTGGCCTCCAAAGAAGCGAACAATCAAAGGAGCCAGGCGTGCCCTTGCCTGTGCACATCTCACAGGGCTGGAACACCTCACAAGCCTTCAGGGCTCTGATATTACCATGACAATGCCCATGGCCTGCCCCTGATGAGGAAATCAATAGCCTCTGGGGCTCCCCAAACAAATTCCCTGACCTCCCAGTGTTGCCAAAAGCAAGGTCAAGCAGCAAAGATCAAAGGCCCTGTGGAAATGGGCATCCCCTCCCCGGCCTGCTGGCTTGGGACTTGGCTCAGTCTTACCTTGAATTATTGTCTTGATGTAGGGAGCTGGTGTTATTTGCATACACTGTGGCCAGAAGAAATCAGGCACACTGCAGGGCACGGGGATTGCACTGGGGCTGTCCCAAAGCACCCCTGCACAACAGGCAGCAGCTCCTCATGGATTTTCAGAGATGAAAGCTCTGACGCAGGCTCTTGAAATTGTGATTTAAAAGCGTGGTCAACAGCACAGGTGGCAGAGAGGGGAGCCTAATCCAGCTGAGGAACTCCAGCTTTCAGGAGTTGCTGCTTGGAAAGGGAGACCATGAACCCAAAGGTCATTTCCAGATCTCTGCTGCTCCCAGAGCCCTGCTAGGACCAGCTTTGTGGGAAGCATCAAGTACCCACTTGCCTAAAACCCACCCTCTGTTGGGAAGCTCTGAAGCACCAAAATATTTTGACAAGAATCCAAATCCTTTCCACGATAAAGGCAAACAAGAAGCAATTTGCAAGGCTGAGAGTGTGGGATTGGAGGATGCATGCACAGAGCACACGCCTCACAGCAGTGTGCTCTGCTCCATCCCCACAGCCAGGCAGGATGGGGAGGCTCCTGAGCTGGGAAAAAAACAGAGCTGGGTTCAAAGGAAGGTGAAGAGACCAGCAGTGGCACTGGGAAGGCAGGGGAGGAAAGGCAGGATGTAAGAGCCAAAATGAGAGATGTGGGACTCCAGGCTGCACTCCAAAATGCAGTTTATTGTACCCAGGATGTCACAGCAGTCCAGGGTTGTGGGTGACAGAGCTGTGCCCACAGCTGTCAGCAACAGCTGCAGGCAGCCTGGAGACCCTTTGGTTTTGGTTACAATGCATTATAAACTTTTCTTTGCTGAGCATCTTCATACAGCAGAACCAATCTATACCTTAACTTTTACCTATAGCCTATCATAACTACTGTAATTACCATATTCATGTTACCATTCTCCAATCACTAAAAGTTAGTACATTACAGTTTAAGCTCAAAGTTGTTTTTCAGTTTTCTTGCAGTGGAAAATTCTGAGCCCTTTTTTCTACTTGCAACATTTGCTGCCTTGTTTGCCTGTGCTGTCTTTCTGCTTGGTAAAAACATCTTCTTGTTTGGGGTGGGTTTATCCTTTGCTCTAAGCCATAAAAACCCCTTCTAACTAACACACCCTTTGCCTCCTTGGTTACCCAGTGAGACTGGCTCAGCAATTCTTTTCTTCTATATCAAAACTTGCTTCCATCTCTATTCTTTCTTCAGCTTCTACATTCAAAAATCTTTCTGCTAAGCATCCATATCTGTGAGACTTTCTTGTCAAACTTTCATCCTTCCCAGCATCAGGAGGAGCTGGCTTGCCTCGGTGACAGCTTTGGGTGCCACGTGTCACTCCAAGTCGTGCATCTCGGGTGTCTCTGTGCCCACACAGAGGCATGCAGACACACAGACACAAATCCTGCTCTCTCTAGCAAGATGAAGCCTTGTCCTGGCTTTTTCCTTTCCTTTTAGAGTGAAAAGCTCAGGGGTCCAGCTCTGTGTTGTTGCTCCCTGCCTGTGCATGGGGTAGAGACTCTTGAAGAATTTCTTTGAAGGCCAATCTGGACATCCCCCACAGTCTGATCAGTTCTGCAGCACACAGACCTTGTGCTGGTGGTCACCTTTTGTGGGTGGTGGTGGTGGGGTAGGAGGGCTATGGGAAAGAGCCACTCATACAAAATTAAAACCTTTTCATTTTCCCCTCCGCCTTCCTTGTGAAGTTATGGAAAGGGTTATGATGGTCCTCTGGAAAGGGTTAAATAAAATATTTACATGGGATAAAGCCCAAAAATCTTGTTTTAAGTGGACACAGATTGTATTGCAACCTTTCCTTTTCTCACCTTGCTGGCTCTCTCTGCTCTGCCTTCCTACCCTGGCTGTTTCCCTGCTTGTCCCATTGCTGCTCTGGGACCTGAGCAAAGCCCAGTCCTTTTTTCCATGTGTGAGCACCCCTCGCAGTGCTGTCCCCTCCATCTTCCCACTGCTCATTTTCTTCGGCAGTCATGCTCTGCTTTCCCTCCTCTAATTACTTTCTTGAGGTTTCTTTTCATCTCAGTGTCTGATGTGACCAAAGTACATAAGTCTGAATCTATTGATTTCTGACAGCAGAGTCTGCTTGTTCTCCAGTAATATTTCTAGCATCAGCATTCATCTTCTTTTCAATCTAAAAGATATGTCAGGACCACATCACTAAAGCTTCAGTTTTTTCCCCCTGTCAGCAGCATTCTTTCCCCATGATTCATATCCATAAATTGCTAAGGGAAAAATTAAACTTTTCATCAAACCCTTAAATATTTTGAGACTGCAGTTATTTCACATTTTCAGGAGGGAGGCCACAGCTATGGAAGCTGTTCCTAATGAGCTCTGGATTTTTTGGGAACTGCCTCTGTGGTCTCATATAATCAAAGTCATCAGTTCCTTTAATGTATTGACAGCTTGCACCCACATGCACACACACCTGTTTTCACCATGCCTGAGGGCAGCCCATCCTCATCAATAACCTTTTCTTTTCTCTCTTTTTTTTGGACACTGGTATTCCTGAGGGCTGCAGCAGTGAGCTATGGCTGTCATTGCTGTGTGTGATGTAGGTTAATAGGTGTCTGCCAGGGCAATCACCAGCTGCTTCCACTTTATCCAGGCTTGCTGTAGGATAAATTTGCTGTACAGGCTGCGGAGGTGGCAGAATGTTTGTGTCACTTCTACCCAGCACAAACCCTCCTGGTCACTGCTGCTCTTGCTGGTTCTGTTTCTGATAAAATCACGCTGAATTTGGTGAGGTGCTCTGGAGTTCCTTTGTCTAATGACACAGAGGGATGTATTGGATGTTTTGAGCAGCCTGTAAAAAACACAACCAGTGGCTGCTGAAACTCTGGTTTGTCAGTGATGTGAAGGATGGTTTTAATTTCCCCATGTGTGTCTTTTTCATCTCAGGAACCAGCTGATGGTGGCATTAATTTTGCTTCTATCATTTACTTCACATGCCTTGAATTATGCTTGACCATCAGAGGGTTGCTGTGGTAGTTACAATACTTTGTGTGCCTCTTCTCTTGAACAGAATTTCATTGAATTGGCTGATTACCAGGCACCAATATATCTTTCAGATTTTTCACGTGAGAGCAGTGCCAGGATAACTGATCACTTTGAACAGTCCTACTGATTTTCCTTGCTGCTTTCCAAGGGATCATGTCCAAACTCCATCCAGCTGTGTCTGCCTCAAAAAGCTCCATTTGGGGTGGGTTTTCTAGGTGTACCCATTACTTCAGGGGTGTTCCTGAACAATCAGCAAAGTCCAGAATTTTATTTATATTTTACTGCTTTCAGAGAATATTTGCAGTGAAGATGCTGCTTATCGGGCATCAATATATCTCAGAATTTTCATGTGAGAGCAGTGCCAGGATAACTGATCACTTTGAACAGTCCTACTGATTTTCCTTGCTGCTTTCTAAGGGATCATGTCCAAACTCCATCCAGCTGTGTCTGTCTCGTTTTGGGGTGGGTTTTCTAGGTGTACCCATTACTTCAGGGGTGTTTCAGGTGGTGTTTGATTCCTGAACAATCAGCAAAGTCCATAATTTTATTTATATTTTACTGCTTTCAGAGAATATTTGCAGTGAGGATTCTGATTACCAGGCATCAATATATCTTTCAGATTTTTCACGTGAGAGCAGTGCCAGGATAACTGATCACTTTGAACAGTCCTACTGATTTTCCTTGCTGCTTTCTAAGGGATCATGTCCAAACTCCATCCAGCTGTGTCTGCCTCAGAGCGCTCCATTTTGGGGTGGGTTTTCTAAATGCACCCATTACTTCAGGGGTGTTTCAGGTGGTGTTTGATTCCTGCACAATCAGCAAAGTCCAGAATTTTATTTATATTTTATTGCTTTCAGAGAATATTTGGAGAGAGAGCTGTGAAAAAACACCAGGTAAAACAGAAGGGATGGAAGCAGTGGGAAATGTCTCCCTTATTGCCAGGTACCAGAGCAGGGCACAGATAAAAATGACCCACATAAAGCACTTCAAAGTGTTCCTTTAGGCTTGAAGCTTTGGGGTGGGTTTTCTAGGTGTACCCATTACTTCAGGGGTGTTCCTGAACAATCAGCAAAGTCCAGAATTTTATTTATATTTTACTGCTTTCAGAGAATATTTGCAGTGAAGATGCTGCTTATCGGGCCAATATATCTTTCAGATTTTTCACGTGAGAGCAGTGCCAGGATAACTGATCACTTTGAACAGTCCTACTGATTTTCCTTGCTGCTTTCTAAGGGATCATGTCCAAACTCCATCCAGCTGTGTCTGCCTCAGAGCGCTCCATTTTGGGGTGGGTTTTCTAAATGCACCCATTACTTCAGGGGTGTTTCAGGTGGTGTTTGATTCCTGCACAATCAGCAAAGTCCAGAATTTTATTTATATTTTATTGCTTTCAGAGAATATTTGGAGAGAGAGCTGTGAAAAAACACCAGGTAAAACAGAAGGGATGGAAGCAGTGGGAAATGTCTCCCTTATTGCCAGGTACCAGAGCAGGGCACAGATAAAAATGACCCACATAAAGCACTTCAAAGTGTTCCTTTAGGCTTGAAGCTATAACAAATTTTATTGCTGGGCAGGTTATTCCTGATAAGACGAGTGTAACTGCACTTGTGAAGGTGCTGGACTGAATTTTGGAGGAATTACAGTGCCTGGTGGGAAAGGAGCAAACCATTCTAGACTGTTCTGCTGGAGCTGGCATTTGGAAGGTAAAGATGAGAGGGCATTTGCTGTTACTTCCAGGTCATTGGAAAAACATGACAGAAATGTAGCTTATATAATAATGTAAATTGTATATATAATGTAATTATAACATAATATACTCTTTTATGTTATTATATTTAATTTTATATTATTTTATTATATTATATATTGTAA
>NW_005054369.1:3825068-3825475 GCF_000277835.1 Geospiza fortis | reverse complement strand
TTCCTTCACATCTTGTAGCTGCACATCCCTCACAGAGCTGCTGGAGCTCCAGGAAGTATCCGTGGTAGCGGAGAGCTCGCTGAAGATCTCAGCAGTTATCCCTCCTCGAGGATTAACCAATGCTGCGGGAGTTCCTGGGCTAAACTGGGAGAGGGAGGGGAAGGAAGAGCAGAAATAAACAAAATAAAGCCTCTCGCAGCCAGTCGCGTTCTTTGCGCATCGCTCCAAATCAAAGTGCGGAGCAGCGGGGAAGTTCTGAGAGCCCAGCACGGCCCGGGATGCTCCAGGAGGTGCGCGCTGGGCAGCGGCCGGCCGCGGGAATTGGAGGAGCTGGCGGGATGTGAGCGGCGCTGGTGTCCCGCGGAGCCAGGAGCGGTGAGTTCCCGCGCGGGACATCCCCGGGGCCG
>NW_005054369.1:3823183-3823992 GCF_000277835.1 Geospiza fortis | reverse complement strand
TGGAGCGCAGGTAGCGCGGCGGGGATGCTGCGCGGCCCTGCGCGGCGCGGAAGGGTCTCCGGGGCTTTTTTGCCCCCTCCCGAGCGCAGGAGGGGAGAGCCGAGCGCTGCAGGAGCCGCCGCGCCGAGGTGGCCGGGCTAAAAGGCAGAAAGCAATTAAAACTCCTCCTTTCGGATTAACAACCAAAAATTGATCGATCTGTCAGGAATACTGTTGATTTATGAAAGGTGCTTATTTCCTTGGTATGGAGAATTTTATGTTCTCTAGGTGAAACTGAGTTCACCCAGCTCCAGAGTAGATTGATGTTTTAATAAAAATAAATAAAGGGAAAAAGCTCGCCCGGTCTTTGGGGACATCAACTCTCAAATCGCGGAGTTAGACTAACAAATCAAATCGCATTATCTTTACATTTCACATCCTTTAATCTAAAAAAATAAAAAATTTAATTAAGTTTAAAAATCTCGGGCAGCGCCGCAATCTTTATCACCTCAAACTTTTAATGCGAGGTTTTAAAAAAAAAATTTAAAAGTTGAAATAAGAAATAATCAATGGTTGCTGGCGGATGTGCGGGGGGAGCGGGAGGCGGCGGGGCCGGGGGCGCGGAGCGCGGCCGCCCGCGCAGTGTCCTGTAGATGGCACACGGTCCCCACGCTACAGAGCCTTGGCGGCGGCGAGAGGGGATCTGCCGAGGGAAACGGCCAGCCCAGCACTTGTTGTTTACCCACACCGGGGCGTTCGGAAATTCATTGCAAATTCAAGCCCGAGGGGCGCGGGGAGCGCCCCGGTCTCCCTCCGGCCGCCCGCGGCCG
>NW_005054369.1:3821612-3822212 GCF_000277835.1 Geospiza fortis | reverse complement strand
GCCGTTGGCTTGGGGGACTGAAGGGCCCGTGACAGCGGCAAGTTTTGCTCCGCCGGTGCGGCGGGGCGAGCGGCCCGTAGCGCGGGGCTGCGCCGGTTCCCCGCGGCCGCTCCGTGCGGGAGCCCCGCACCGCGGGGGTTTCCCGTGCGCCGGCGGAGGATGTTCCCGGATCCCTGCAGGGCAGAGCGAGCCCTGACCACGAAAGAGTTAAGGTTTCTATTATTCAGTCGAGGTCTTGTTAGGATGTAATCTGCATTTTCTAACTACTGCGTAATAAAAAGTGAGAAGTTTTGAGACACCTTTCTTGATTATACCTTTGGCGATACTTTAGGTTTTACATTTAATTTGCATTTTGTTCTTAGTGAATATTGAAGTCTTGAGTGGAGGATTGAATTTTATTAGGACATCTGGACTGACAATATCAAATCAGACACCAACGTCCCAAAGCATGCTAAAATTTCAGAGTTAATTAGAACGAAGTGTGTTTAATTAAAGCCAATTATAATATCTGAAATTATCTGATCGATCCTTGTTTGTTCAGTTGGAGTCAGTTGATATTGTTCCGCCGCACGATGGGACCTGTCCGGCCGCCAGCTCCCC
>NW_005054369.1:3816901-3819769 GCF_000277835.1 Geospiza fortis | reverse complement strand
AAAAAAGAAAAAAAAAAGATAAAGTTGGTGAATGATAAAGACCGTATTTTCCACGCTTTGGGTGCAGGACCAGATGATCTAGAAAATGAGCTGAAATAGATTCAGGCTCAGAGCCTGTTGTGAGGAGCAGCTGATTCCCCCATTCCTGGCCAGATGGCTTCTAAAAAAAAAAGAAAAAAAAAAGATAAAGTTGGTGAATGATAAAGACCGTATTTTCCACGCTTTGGGTGCAGGACCAGATGATCTAGAAAATGAGCTGAAATAGATTCAGGCTCAGAGCCTGTTGTGAGGAGCAGCTGATTCCCCCATTCCTGGCCAGATGGCTTCTGAACACAGATTTGCATTCATTTTCGCTTAATATCGTCCAAAATAGTGGGGCAGCTGCATTTGTTGTCAAAAAGGTTTAAAACTCCCTTTCTTTCTGGGGCAGGATCGTTACCTTATGTGATGGGCTTATGGAACTTTTTTTTTTTCTCCCCTCCTTAGTCAACAGTATCAGATTTAAAAGGATTTGTTTTAAAACCTTCTAATTTGGTAATCAGATTTAAATCGCCTTGGCGCGTGTAATCTGAATTAAAGATACTGTAAATGATTTTAAGCTTTCGTTAGCGGAGAGGAAGCACCAAGTTCGGCGTTGTTCATTTGAGGAAATATCTTGCAATAATAGCGGCGTTGGGCGTTTTTTACCTTATTTTTAGGAGGGAGCGTTTTGCGGGCTGGGGGGACCCGCAGCCCCCGGCGCCCGCTCCAGGTCCCCAAACGTGTCCGTGCCACCAAATGCCACCGCGAGCATGGCATTGTTGGGGAACTTTGGTATCTCTCTCCGCGCGATAAAAGTGTTTGGGTTTGTAATCTGCTCTACTGTACCTCAAAAGCTCCGGGCTGATTATGAATACAGGAATTTTCTTTTAATTTCTCATGAATAGTTTCCATACACTTTGATTTAAGGTTATTAACATTCTATAGACAGTGGCATCTTTAATATGTGGCGATCGCTTCTAAAGACTAATCTCATTACCCTCAAATAGTCATAAAATATGATTTTATTATACTTACGTATTTAATTAGACGGCCAGCAATGTAATGGATTTTGAGATCGGGTAGAGCAACAGCTTTGATAATTCACTTATCTTTGGCAATAGTCATTAACCCCCAACACCAGCAAAATAGATTGCTTTCTAACACATCCCTTTTTTTTTTCCCTCTTTTCCCTCACCCCTTGGAGAAAGGGGATCCTGATAACGCAAACCGGACTTTCGATTTTCACCGATTCATTCAGATATGAACGCCGATTTTCCCCGAGTTCGGGAAATATTAACGCGGGGACGTGGGAAATTCACAAAAATAAATGCCAAAAAATAAAAAAGAGATTATATAAAAAAAAAATAGTTCGAGGAAGTAGTAGCCCCCACTGGGCGGAAAAGGCTCATCACTTGAGGAGAAGACGTATAGATACGACATGTAAATATATAAAAAATATATCAATATGTATAAAATATTAGTATATATAAGAATGCCAGTATATCTAAGAATATCAATATATTTAAAAATCAATACAGAAAAAATCAATATATACCAATACATAAATATACTCTCACAAAGATTTTTGTGCAAACAATGGGGCTGCACCTTTATTAGTGACTGGATACTGAGGTATCAGTGCCTGTGATTTTGGCAGCTTGTTCAAGAGCAGATTTTCCTTTTACAGGCTGCAATAGATGACACCAATGATGTTAGCTAAACTATTAGTTTTCTTTTGGCTAGTTATCTGAAGATTAGAGTCTTCCTGCTGCTGACAACCGCGCCTATTGCTGTGTCACATACCTTCCTAACAGGAAGATTTTTTAGTAGTGCATAAAGAAAATGCTGTAATGTCTCCCCTTCTCCTCAGGGCAAAATTGACACGAAGAACCAATTATAATATGGTATCAACTCTTATTCCAGTCACATGGCTGTGCTAAATGTCTGCATTAACCTGATGGTCACACAAAAGCAAATGCTCTGAGAGGATATCAAGACAGGTAACATTTTATTTGGCAGTGGATCCCACATGTCTCCCATGTGTTTTGCTATGACCATTTTAAAGGTGGTTACCAGCACCCTGGCTGTGCTCAGGGGAGAGAATAGAGACAGAGTGTTACAGGTGTGCACTGCCAAAAATGAAAGACCAATAGGTAGTGAACTTGCTCTGTAACACAGATTTTTAAAGCCATATATAGGTCTTTAGGCAATAATTACTTAGGGTAGTGAATGAGTAGGTTTTTGCACAGGGTATCCATGCACCATACAGCTTTATGGATGTTGGGCAGTGTCTGGGGTCTGATCCTTATTCTGTCCTGGGTGAGCCCAGGAGACTGAATTCTTGTTTTTTTTTTTTTTTTTTATTTTAACCACCAAACTGGAACGCCATCCAACTCGCCGCACAGAAGTACTCAGTAAATTGTTTATGTCGTGCCAATACAGGACAGATTGAAGAAGGAAGCAAGACTTGAACTGGGCTTTTCTCCTACTGATCACAGGGAGTAAAGTCATCTCTTATATTCCAGTCGCCAAGGAGAGAGAGAGAGAGAGAGAGAAAATCAAGCAACAACCAACCCACCCCGTATCTGACATTTCCCTCAATTTTAACCCCTTTTGGTTAGGAGCTGGTTTTGCCCAAATTTGTTTTAATGTTTGGGATTCAGGAAAATATACCAAGAGGTGGGACGACCATGAAAGAAGAACCGCTGGGCAGTGGGATGAACCCCGTCCGCTCATGGATGCATACTGCTGGGGTAGTGGATGCTAACACGGCCGCCCAAAGGTACGTCTGCCAAATCCTCTCCCGGCGGTTTTCTCCTCCTGTATTTCTCATCCCGGCCGTAAATC
>NW_005054369.1:3815825-3816320 GCF_000277835.1 Geospiza fortis | reverse complement strand
AAAAAAAAAAGAGGTGACCGTGGGCTGAATTTCTGCAAACTGTTAATTCCGAGCCGCTGCAGGGACGAGAAAAATGGGCAGCAGGAGGAGGGCGATATTTTTCATGCTAAATGTAATTATTTATCGTTACTTGCAGGAGCCAAACAATGAAAAAACTAACAATGGGATTCATTATAAACTTCAGTTATTGTATAGCAATGGTAAGTTGTCGTTCTCTCATTTCTGAGCGTCTGTGTGCCGCAGAAAAGTCTGATTTTTCCTTCCGAGGCCTTTTTTTGGGGGGGAGCAGGGGGATAAAGGGTATAAAGATTTCGAGATTAAAATTACACGCGTGTAAACACGGCTCTTTCCTTGGCATATAAGGAAAACAAAACATAAAGGATCGATAAGTCAATGGTACTTCACATGATTAACCGGTTGGGCTTGAAGTGGAAAGTAAAAAAGGGGATCGATGGCTGCTCGGGCACAGCGGCACTTTTGAGGCACTTTTTTTTT
>NW_005054369.1:3813505-3815650 GCF_000277835.1 Geospiza fortis | reverse complement strand
GATCAGCACAGCTCCCTCACCGGCTGAGTCCCGGCTAATTTTTATCAGTGTTATTATTTTTTTTTTGAATTTTGAATTTTTCCCTGCAGCCGGCGCGGGGCCGATCCCTGCCCGCTGCGGTTAATTGCCTGACCTCATCCTTTCCTTGTGGGACTGGGGGGGCTCGCTGCCGAAATCCTGATCGGAATTTTGTCTGTGCTTTCCCTCGGCAGGCGTCAGGACAGAGCAGGACCTGTACGTTCGGCTAATAGACTCCATGACCAAACAGGTGAGAAAGTTTCCGCTTTCCTCGCCACGCGAGTTCCTAAGTTTGTGCTGTGCCCGTGCTGGGAAGGGTGGGGGGCGAGCAAAGCGGCGCAGCGCGGCTACTTTTCATTTACCTGAGCGGGGAAATCAGGGAGCTGCTGACTGAGATCCCGATTACCGGAGGATATTTGGGAAAAAGAAAACGATGTGTTGTTGCTTTTCGAGGCAGCGTTGACATCATTCAGTGGTGTGTGTGGCATGGAGGACAACGTCATGGGAACAGATGTTTGATATAATTAATTTAGCGAGGGAGAAAGGAAAGGGAAAAAAAATCCCACCGAGTTACCCAGATTTATTTTAAAATGCATTTTTCCCCCTCTGTAACATTTTTTTTTTTTGGCGATATTTTTGCTCGGTGAGGAAAGGGCAGCCCCTTCCCCACACTCTGAAACTGGCCGGGATTAGTCCTTTTTCTTTTATACCGCGACCATCCAGTAACGCGAGACGTTTATTTGGATTTAAAAGTTAAATGTGCTGAGGTGAAAAGTCATCTTGTTCTCCTCTAGTCCATATTCACCTCTCAGCCCCCCATCTCCATAATTCAAACTCCATGCTCCAGGGGTCACCCAAACCCGTCCATTTCCCTGAGATCAGCTTCTGTTTCTTCCTCAAACCTCTGTCATACCTTGTAAATAACATAATTACAAGCAGTTCCTTATTAAATTATTTAACCTGTCTTGGTCAACTTTTCCGATGATAACTACGTGTTATCAGCGTTGCACCACAGCAATTATAGACACAGAGCTTGGGATTTAATCAACTTTATTTCTTTTTTCATTATTTTTAATTTTTTTTCCCGGACAGATATTTCACGACCTTATTTTTTTTTTTTTTAATTACTATTTGTTAAAAATCTTTTGAGGGAATAGGGAGGAAGGTGAGAATGGGGAATAATTTCCAGTGTTCTGGAAATCAGATCCCAGCGATGGAAATTAAAACCATTCCCCCAATCTGCCGGGCTGTAGCACCGCTGCCTGCTCTGCCCTGCCGGCCGAGGCCAGCCTGCCCACATCCATTATTTTTGGGAACTCTGCAGCCCCCGGGGCACGGGCAGGAGAATCCCCCGGGCCAGGGTGGGCCCCGCGCAAGCTGCGCGCACGGCCGCGCTGCCACCCCGCAGAAACTTTCTGCTTGCGCTGCCCAAAGCCGGGTTGGGCGTAAGAGCCTCCAGCAGTAAAAGAGAGGGATTTCCTCCCGCAGAAAAGCAGAGCTGACAGGCCAAGTACAATTACTCTGACAAAGACGGAGGCGTCGTACCCTTCAATAATTATTTCGCTGGGTTACAGAGCAGCCTTTTAAACTCCGGAGCGCTCTCGAGTTGACAATGTGGGTTTATTTCCTTTGTATACAGCAGCTAAACGTTTTCGGAAATCGCTGTAGTGGTGTAATTAAGAGGCTGATATAGGCAGCTATAAGTTTCGTTAGCGCCGAATAAAGGAGCAGAGAGGATGCATTTGAAGTGCACTTTTATTGTCCATTTCGGCTCGTACCTTTGCAGCAGAAAAAGGGCTGAAAATAAAGGCTTTTAATCTCTCCTCGCTGACGGGAGAGGAAAAAAATAGCCCAGTAACTGATCAAAGAGTCAATGGCGCTGAACCGACAGTTTATGGATTTCTGTTTGTGCTACAAAATAAAAAATAAATCACTTATAAATACGTGGTTTCATCAGAGGAAAAGTAACAATCACCAGAAGTTATATGGCACGCTGCGACAACAAACACTCGCGGCCACAGCCGCCTTGTTATGTCTGCGCTGTCATCTATGACCCCCTGTGTTTGCAAAACAATACCTGGAGGTGGGCACCCCCCGGGCCCTCCGCCCGGCTGCGCGGGGCGGCGC
>NW_005054369.1:3812966-3813297 GCF_000277835.1 Geospiza fortis | reverse complement strand
CGGCGCTCCCCCAGCCCGGCGGGCGCCGGGAGCGGAAGGCCGATCCCGCACCTCGAGCTCCGCACCATCTGTTAGAGCCCATGCTCAAAGCCCACTCAGCCGTGAGCCCAGACACTGCCTTTTACCAGAGAAAAATCATTGTTAGCAGTTTCAAAATAAACACCAGATTGCCCATTAGCACTTTCTTCCCAAATATCATCCGGTAATAACCATATTGCTGTGCGAGCTCCTGGGATTCCTCAGGGCGTTGAGGCACTTCTGGGTTGATCGGGAAATGCTCCTGGAAGTGCTCGCCGAGGCACGGGCTGCGGGGCCGCGGTGCGGGGCCCGA
>NW_005054369.1:3801409-3810754 GCF_000277835.1 Geospiza fortis | reverse complement strand
TTATGGGGCTGGTGCTGATGGGGCAGGGGAACACAAGCATGATGCTGGGCGTGGGGATGCCGGGGGCCAGCCCGGCAGCAGCAGCAGCAGCAGCAGCAGCGAGCTCAGGCTGTGCCTCGCACCATTTGTTGTCCTCTCGTGTTATCGTGCACAGGTGGGTTGACTTGGAAACCTGGTGGCTCGCTCTGTGGGGATTCGGTAATTGCTTGCGAGTTGTCAGGGGAAGCGGTTTCATCTGCCACTGCTCTCACTGTGAGGAGCACTTTATGCCTAGAGAGTTTTTGGCTTTCAACCGAGGGATGTGTCACAAAGTGCTTTTTTTGCTAATTTGTTAACAAGTATTTCGTATTTACATTATTTTTTTGTCGTTCGCCTTGCCCTCAGCTGAGACTTGGGTGGTACGGTGGAGGAACGGTTTGCCCTGTGCTAGAATGAATTTAATCTGCTATCAATTAGTTGTGAGATGTGTCCCAATTTTTTTCCAATTGTGGCTGTCATTTTATGTCAAATAGCAAATATGTAACTAATAAACCAAAGTTGTTATAATTGAAACTAATTACACATGCTGGTTGCGTAGCCCAACGTTAATTTACATACCCAGATGAACTCTGTGCATCCTTCACTCTGCCTCTTGTCTGGTTGCTCGCTGGCCTTATTTCCAAAAGAACCCATTTCCAGAAAGATTTGCGGCCAGAGCAAGGTAAAGCTGGTTTGGAATGATTTTGGTGGTAAAGGCGATGTTTTGGGCAGCGGAAAAGCCGGGTTTTTGTGCGGACGGTGCGGTAGCAGCAAAAGGCAATTTTGGATTGAGCCAGGCTGCTGAAATGGGTTCCTTGGAGCAATAAATGGAGAAGTGTTCACCCGACACCGGTTTTGTGAAGAAGAGGGTTAGGCTGGTTTGAAGAAGGCTTGTGTTTCAGTAGCTCGCAGGACAAAGTTATCTTTTGATCATGAACTTTGCTGTCCAGTGCCTGAAAAATTAAACCTGGAAAACTCCCTGAGTTAAGCCTAAAGAAATATGCACCACCAGTGGAGAGCAATGCTAATGTTTAACTAGCTGAAATAGCTGTTTGCTTAGTGGGGAATGTGAGGTATCTGACAGAAGGGACATCTCTCTTATTAGTAATCAAATAGGGCTGACCAGTTGTTGCCATCACTCTGGGATTGTGTCAGGCAATTGAGAACAAGTTCACCACTTTATAGAAGTCCAAGTACAAAAAAATCAATATAATTATATTTGTCTTTAGTGTTTTAGCTATGGAAATCATATCGTGCTGGGTTGTTGCCTCGCGAGCTGGATTTATTTCTGCTTTATTGGCTAAAAAATAGTTGGAAGTGGAGGAATCTTGGCGGCGTAGTAAATGCAAGGCAGCGTGTTACAGCTTTTATTATTGGATTACGGGCATGTTCATTGTGCAGAGTTCTTTTTGGAGAGATGTGTGACTTTTGCAGATGTAAATGGTGAATTGCATTAAAGTGTGACTGCAGCAGAACGCGAGGAAAATTAACCAGGAATGAAAATTAGAATAATATTTTGCTTTTCTGTGCTTGGTCGGACTCTGATTCAGAGCTGTGGAGCCTTTCATGCCTCTGGAGTGTCCACTGCAAAATGCACGAGGAGCTGATGTTTGTGGTCCTTGCACGTGCCAGAACGTGGCAGAACATCACCTTTTTAGGGATTCTGATGATATTTCCATAATAACATCCTGGAGTTGCTGTGAGATAATTTGTGTCAGTCGTGTGAAGGGTTATCCTGGCAAAACTGAGCCAAGCTACCCAACACCAGTGCTTTTATACCTCCCCCAAACTATCAGAACTATGGGATCATTTGATATTCCAGCAGCATGAGAAGAGATAAAAAAAAATCAGAAAACATTTGGTTAATGGGTTTATCATGTTTATTTGAATAAGGAAGATTGAAACTCCATTTATGCCTAGCATAAATGCTTTAGTGATCTTAATTATTGATGAAAAATCTGCTGTGCTTCTAAATTTAAAGATAGGACAATTTTATGGCAATGTTAATCACCTTCTGCATTAGGAATTTTCAAGATTTGGGCTTTATGGGGCTGGCATGGATTTTAGCCTCCTAAAGAGAGTTGTCACTTCTCATGGCAGAGAATCTGGAGCTCGGCAGAGGCCAGAGTGGCCTCTCCAGCCGGGTTTTTGGAGGACTCTGGGATGTGATGTTTGCTCCCAGCAAATTGCAGCAAGCCTAGGAGGGAAGTGTGGCTGGGAGGAAGCTCTGGAGGAGGGGTTCCAGCCCTCTGGAAGCACCGAGGTGGATTTGAAATCCCCGATATTTACGTTCGCTCGACCCATGTGCTCGGAGTCTGGTGCCTGAATTTGTTGTCAAGGTTGGATTTCAGGCTTGCGTTTCCCTCTTGAGCATCGCGGAACAACCTTTCCCCAACACATTTGGGGGTCAATTTACAGTTTCCCATAGGAAGTGGAGCTGCTTGGGTAGTTGGCTTAAAAAAAAAAAAGAATTATATCCAATATGCTTCGCTAGATCCTTTTGTCCTTTGGACACATTTAGCAGCTTTTGACCAGATAAGGCATATTTGTCCTCAGGATATGAACCAATAATTCAATCCTGAATTGAGATCTATGGCCACCCATTTCTTCCAGCCCACACTAGGAGACTCCGTGATAGTCGGAATTGTTTATGCACTGGGATTAAAAAACCCCAAAAAACATAAGGAAAAAAAAAAACCTTATGCACCTCAGGAGTAATAATTCATTAGCAGTGCTGATATTTTAAACAAACTTGTGTAACTCTATGTTTGAATCCTGCACTGGGCTGGAAATGTAAAAGCCAAAGCCGAGGCCTTGGAAGCGGTTTTTGGTGTCAGGAGCCTCCGCGACCTTTTAATTCAGTGGGAATTTTTATTTACGTCGCCTGGATGTTTCTCACGGAGCACGGCTGAGCAGGGAGGCTTTTATTACTGTACACATTTGAGTATCTGCTGGCATTTCGGGGCCGTTCCTCCAGCACAGTACCTCACGTGTTAAGGAACAAACCCACCGTAAATTGCAGAGCAGTCAGTAAAAAGATGCCACAGAAAAAGTGTCCCTGGGAAATTAGATTGACCCAAAGAAAAGCAAATAAAAGAAAGGAAAAGGCCCATATTTTCTTTGCGGTGTTGCTGAAAAGGATGGGAGTATCATTTTCATAGTGGAATAATGTTTTCTGGGAAAACACAAAAGCAGATGTTCCTCATTAGGAACACCCATTGTCTACATATCACAACTATGAACAGATAAATCTCTCCTATTTCACCCATACATTCCAAGGGCTGTAAATGATTACAGGATGCCGCTGGAACTGCTAAACCAAAACCACACTCTGGGCTAGAACCGGCCGGGCCGGGAGCGCTGGCGGAGCACGGGCAGCGCCTGCTCGGCAGAGCCTTTCCAGATGGCACCATCACAGCCCTACTGCTCGCTGGCATCTCCGTGGGCAGTAAATGCCCCCCTCCCCAATAAACCTGGCATTATTCTATAGGGTTCAGGAGACTTATCATTCCAAGTGTGTCCTACTTTCCTGTATGGAAGCCAGACATCTGCTTATCCCATTTCTTTCATACGGAGTTTGGAATAGCTCTAGTTTGGGGGAATAAAAAGTTTTGTCATATTTAACAGCTGTTACAAAATTTCAATCCCGTAGGCTCTTAAAATACCTTTTGCCTGACCTCAGATTTGGGAGATAATTGACATTGCTGGTAGCCACCCCCCTTAACCTTTCCCTGGCTGTAATTTCAGATTATTTTCCTTAAACGACTTGGCTGTTCAAGCTGGTTTTTTTCAGTATGTTAAATAATTTTATTTATTTATTTATTTATTTACGTATTCCTACCCCAAGTTTACACCTTCGGCGGGGTGGCGGCGGCGGCTGGAGGGCGAGGGGGTTTTTTTTTCGTCAGCAGCGTTTCCTTTCACTTCCCGTCACAAAGGTGAGAGCCGCTGACCTTTGCTGGCAGTCCCGGCCGCTGAATTATTCATGTGATTGACTTTTTGTCAGTGCACACAGTTGTGCTCTGGGACATTTTATTCATTTACCTCATTTAAAGCGCCTTTCTGCACCTGTTCAAGTATTAATATCATGTAATTTGGGCCTAATGCCGATTTTGCTGAACACTCATTATATTTTTTATTAGCTATATTTCCAAACGATTATGTATGATTATTACCAAGCCTTACAAACAGCAATGGGTTATTCCCTAGACCTTTACATCTTCTTGTCAGGTTGTTTTCAGAAGCAAGGAGGATAAACATTTGACCAGTCCCAATGTTTTTATTCCTACTCCATATCCAACCAGAGAACTTAAAGCTTTTTCCCTTATGGCTTTGCGAAAGCATGATTAAATCCAACTCTGCAGAAGCTGTACAAATGCCAGCATTTATAAGGTCAACGCTTTTGTTAAAAATGCTATGTAAATGAGGATCTGCAAAAAGGGACATTAAATAAAATTAAATTCATTGTCTTCTTTAATGTCATTTACATTTTGGCTAAGCCCTGGCCTGTCAAGGAGGATTTTTAAAATAATTTTAATTACACATCATTTAGGGATCCAAGGTTTTCTATTCAGTAGCATTTGGATAACCTGCAAAATGGTGACTGTTTATTAACTTCTTAAATGACAACTTGTCATTTCATCTGCATAATGCAATGAAAACAGAGCAGTTTGATGTCATTTTTTTTTTAATTCTTATTTTTCTTTAACATGTGCACCAAACTGCTGGAAGAAGAGACCTTAAAATAGCTCAGCTGCTCTTTTGCTCTCAGCGTCCTATTGGCACTACCAAGTTCAGAGTATATTAAAAAATTACGACTTTCCTGGGTAACCAGTTCTGGAAAAAATTGCCATCAGGAACCCGACATTGATTTTTTTTCCTCCTTAAGAAGGTGGTTTATTGTAGATTAATGGGTTTAGCTGCGAGGGATCTGTTTGCAGACAGGGGCAGCTGGATTGGGGTTTGAGGCGTGCAGGTACGAACACCTCTCACCTGTTCAAATGAGGACACGGCATGCGCCGGCACTTCAAATGTTCATAAAAACAGGGCAAAAAATGGCAAATCAAAGCCACCTCTGTAATTCAGCCCCTCCGAGCTCCCCCACACCCCAGAACCAGGACTTTGGATGTGCTTCCTTCTCCCTTTGGCTTTCTTTCCCTCGGGTCATCTGAGTCACAGCACTTACATCGCTCCCTCGTAATCCCTGCTCCTAACCCGAGCGCAGCCGCAGCCCAGGAAATCGTGGGAATACCTGGGATGCTGGGATGCTGCTGGGAGACAGCTTCCAGAGCATTGTTCCCCAGGAAATCCCAAACGTGCTGGGTGAGACTCCTGCACCGCTTCCTCCCCTGTCTAACACTTGATTATTTGAAGCCCAAAGCATTGCACGGCTCTAGGAGGAGGGAATAATAAAATCCCGTGCTTTTGTGAGAGAGGAAAAGGGGGGGAAGGGATTTAAGCAAAGCTGTCAAAAACTATACTCCAGGAGGGACCCTGATACAAACCATCCCGGGCTTCTGCTGCAGCCTTATCAGGTGAAAAGCAAAGATACTGCCAGAGCCTGTAATTTTGTTAGGATGCCTTTGATGAATTGGATTAGGTTATGGAAAAATCTTTCAAACTCGGAGTTCTGGTACGTGAGCTTCCAGGAAGTAAATAATTACTCTCAGACAGCAGATAATTAAAAAAAACAACCTGTGAAACACAAAGTGGTAGAAACGGGCTTAATAAGGCTCTGCTGCTAACGCAGAGAGATTTCGGGGGGCCGGGGGCAGGAGCAGCCCCGGTGTTGGGTTACTCGCAGGGCTGAGGAGGGAGTGCTTTGCCGGGCTGGAGGAGGTGGAAATTCCAGGCTGGGAGGATGGAAATTGTCACCGGGGATGCCAGGGGGTGATTGACATGCGGGGCGAGGGGAAGGGGACGCGGGAGCTCAACCTGCGCTTGGCAGCCCCGGCGGAGCTCAGGAAAATGAGAGCCATTCACGCGGGTCCCGCTGCCAGCCGAGCCGCTCCGCCGGCTTGTTTATCTTAACAGCAAATCTCGCAAAAACGGTTGTGGTCAAACCCCTACAACACAACCTTATACTGGCATTATTAATGCCCTGTTAAAATAAAGATGTAACTGAAAAAAAAAAAAAATAGCTGGAGCTGGGAAATTTTACAGGCTGAGGGGCACTCTGGGCTTTACGAGATGTGAGTTTGCTGTTAACTGTTTTGGTTCTTTAATGTTTTAAGCCGAGGGAAACTTGCTGGTTCCTCGGTGTATCAGCTCAGCTCTACCAGAACATAGCTGGCTCCGTTCTAGGCTTTATTTTGCTATTGACTCTCCTTATTTCTCCAAGATGGAAAGTACCCAGAGTGTAAACAGCATTTGTTCGGGAGAAAGGGAAGGTGTTTATTCCACAGGGTTTGGAGATATCCAGGTGGCAAGGCTGGAGGCAAATTTTTTAAAAACCCCTAATAAATAATAATAATGATTAAAAAATTCTGTCATACTTTGACCAAAATAAAAGTTCCACAGCCAGCAAAATGCCACAGTGGTGTGGTGCCTGTGCCAGGGGCGCGGGGAGCAAACTGCAGCATCCGCGCACAGCAGCGGCGAGGATAGCGCCGTGTTTTCCCAATAATTCACTAGGAAATGAGTTTAACATGTGTGGAAAGGAAGGGGCTTACATTTGTGTTGTTGTAAGACATGTAGCATAGGCCCAGCTAGCGGAAGGAGTCGGCTCCAGCTTGTCTCTCGTGAAAGACGAAACACGGTTACACATCTGGTGAGAAAGAGCAGTTCATTTGCCCAGACAGCTCGCTCTGCAGCCGCTGAAAGGAGCTATTTTGACAGAAACAAAGCCATGGGGGCTGGGGCAAGCGATTAGCGGGATCCTGCTCGCTCAAAAACTCCTTGGCCTTAATGATAAAGAAATAGAAAAGGAAATAAAGAAACCTGGCCTAAGCCTCCAGCAGTGTTTAAGGAGGCTTTGGGAAAGTAGCAATACAAACAAGGGCTTCCATGTCAAATTCCCGCTGCACTTGGTAAAAGTTTCTGAGGAAAAAAAAGGTTGGAAGAATAGCAGAACAAAAATTAACCTGGAAGCTGAAGGAGTTATTAAAAAGCAAAGGTCCAGCCTCGCTTCTGGGATCAGCTCATTTTCCTGAGACATGTGCAGGAGAAGAAGTTAATTTGACAGCATGGAGGGTGTGGTGCTCTCATTTAAAAGGTGAATTCACCATTGAAAATCTTCACCACACACTTGGTTTGCTCCCTGGCCCCGTGGCTGCACAGAATCTTCAGTGTAGTTGTAAAGCAAACAACGAGACCTATCAAAAACCCCAATCTGGACAAAAAAAATCCCAATCCTCTCGTTGAAGAGAGGTTATTAATGCACAAAGGAGAGATGTGAGTGCCCTTTCTTTTGAATAACAACCAATAAAATTGAATTGGTCTTGGTATTGTGCGGATTGTCAGGAATGCTCTTTACCAATCCAAATTTGATTAGGATTTCCTCTTTATGTTTGTGCAGTTCTTCTGTGCTTCACGAGATGCTGGTGGGCAGCGAGCTGCCTGTGCTAATCCACACAGGCTTATTAAGCCATGGAGGGATCCATCAGGGGCACTGCAGTGGGGCTGTCCTGTGCTGGAAACAAACAGTCCAGTAGCTGGAGGTACAAAGAGATTCAGGGAGCGACCCCAGAGCTCTGCTCCAGCCTCCCACTACCTCCCAGGGTGGTCATGGCTGGATGTCTGCTGGTCCCTGGCTCCACAGGGATGAAAGACAGTTAATTGTAGGAAAAAGCACCACCAAAACTTTGATTCTTTCCATTGGAGGTGGGTTTTAGACCTGGGAAGATGTCCTGGCTTGAGTAGTGCTGCTCTCTGTGAATTATGTCATCAATACTTCTTGAGATTACTTTTCTCTCTCTCTCTTTCTTTCTTTCTTTTTTTTTTTTTTTTAATTCTACAATCCTGAATAACTCTGGATTTGGTGTGTGAGTTTCCTTTTTCCACTACTTCCAGAAATCCAAGGACAATTTTATCTTCTTTGATTTGTAGCTACCTTGACTTTTTGTCTGGGTTTTGTTCCTACATTCTCATCCTCTGTGTAACCAGGTGCTGGAACAGATCCATCTTTTCTTTAGCAGCATTAACTCCTGGAGTTTCCTTCAGCACCCTCCTTTTTAGTGACTGACTGCTGTAATTTTATCTGTGTTTGTTTTCCAAACCACATAACTTGGAAATAATAGAGTTTCAGATGTAAAAACCAGAATGATTATAAATAATTAGAAGTTAGATTGAGCTACAGTATAAAACGAAACTAATTGTGCTCTGTGCAGTTGTTTGGTTTTGGGTTTTCTTTTTTTTTTCCTTTTGGTTTAATAAATTAAACTACAAATTTTCTTAATTGCCAAACAAAATGTTAGGCCAGCTTTAACCAGTCCTGACAGTAAAACACAACATAAAACCTGCTGAGAGTTATATGTGGTATTTAATAAGAGACAGAGTAATGCAAGGGTTTTTATGGTTAAGTATGAATTCACACCCACAGCATTTGTTTCACATTAGAAAAGGTTTGTAAATCAGATCAATATGCTTGGATATTGTGGTCCCTCAGTGGGATCTCTTATGTCATTTCTTTCATGATATTTGGTTATTGGAAATGCTGCCAAAGTGAGCTCCCTCCATCTATTTCCATTTTCTGAATGAAGCAATTTGTCCTTTGACATGAGAAAGATTGGGTTAGGAAACAAGTGGGGGATTGGATTGGACATGGTGCTACTCCCAACAATTGGAGGTCACTGGGCACTGATGTGGACAGTGGACAGAAGTCATCTGTTACCTCGGGGATACAGTGTGTGCACTGGGCCTTGGCTCCCCGGGCCCCAGGGAAAGGTGGGATGGATTTGGGAAAATGCTTTTTCTGGTGGGGGGGGGGAGAAATGGCAATAAGCATCATTTATTAAATTTGACAAGCAGTTTCTAAATATAACAACACTTTCCCCAAAGATCATTACTTGAACAAATAAATGAGTTATGCAAGTTAATAAACCGCTGTGCTGGTTCCAGTGTTTTCCGCCGACTCACGGACATATGTTTCTATCATTGAGGCACGGATCTTTTCCTATAACATTCCTAAAATTAAATTACTTGCACCGTGTTGTTCCTTTCGGTCATAAATCCGTGCTGTTGTTGTTGTTGTGCGTTCATAACTCGTTACCCGGTGTGTTTTTAAAAGTCATGGTGCGGAGTGGAATGACGCACGGGCAGATGTGGGAACTTTTGGAGATGTGGATTAAACCAGGTTGGCCCTGTAGCTCCTCCCTGGGTAAAGGCCTC
>NW_005054369.1:3796324-3798824 GCF_000277835.1 Geospiza fortis | reverse complement strand
TCTTGGTGTTGGACTAAGTGAAAAGAAATATTCCTCAGCCTAATTACAAGGCATTGAAATAAAAGGCTGAATGGAAAGTGTTAAGTAACTAGGAAAAAATTATTCAATCGAAAACTTGTTACGCCTTTTCTCGCGTTTTGTCTTGTTTCGAGCCCTTGCTGGTTACTCCTGGCAACTAATTGGTTCTCATCCATAGCATCCAAGTATTGTGGAGGCCAGGCCATCTGAAAGAAATTATCCAGTCTTTAACATCCAGAAGTTTACAGTTATATAATGATGGAGAAAACCACAAACCCCGTGGGATGGCAAATTTTAGAGATACTTTTAAAATGAAATTATCCAGCCAAACCTACAAGACAACTCTCTTGTACTTAAGACAATAGCTGCAATCTGGAATTAATTTTTTTGTGATAGGGCAAATCCAATTTGCTTCTTTAACTGTTGATTAAGGAATCAGTTCTACAAGGCTGTCCCCCATAAGTATTTGCTGTTTATTTGTCTGTGGAAAGCTGCTGGAATCCCCTCCAACTGGGAGTGCTGGGGGAGACGTGGCCATAATGAAGAGCAGTCTGGCAAGGCTGGGTTCCTCTGACTGGGCTTGTTTGTGTTGAAGGAATAGTTTGCTTTTTTAGCAGCAAGCTGAGTCTACCAAATCCCCGCTCGCGGTTCAGGCCGCGCGGTTTAATGCAGAGCCCAACTTATTTACCCAGGGCCCGTTCCAGTGTGCAGGAGGAAAAGGTAATAAATAACTACTAATTAAACATGACTTTAAATAAGGGAGAGTTGCACTTGCGTTGAAAGCCCAAAGACGCTTCCAATGTGAGGAGTGAGCCTGAAAAAATTGAGGCAAAACCAGAAAAATCCCAGCGGTTCCTGTGCTTGAGCAGCTCAATCTCCATGGATAACGGGGCTATTGGCCCCATGCTTCTCCAGGCTGAGGCAGCACTAAGCTGAAAAACAAAGTAAAGCAGAGGATGGGATGGAAATGCACATTTTACCATGTTAGCACCATTAGGATTTCCCAAACGAAGCCGTGGTTGCTGCAGTGGCTGCAGCAGGATCCCTGTGGCCCTGGGGAGATTTGAGGTTTCCGTGCCTTGGCTCCTTGGGTGGGAGCTTTCCATGGAGCTGTGGCTCTGAGGTGCCTCGTGTGACACTCGGTGACAATCTGAGATGTGTGTGATGTCATTTTTTATGCATAAGACTCATATTTACTTATGGCAGCCCAGCTTGCCAGACCAGATTTCTACGACAGGAAAAATGAATTCAGCTGTGAGGACAGTTAAAGGCAGTGGTGTTCCCACTGTCTCACTCATTTTTTAAAGCTGAGGATGCAAACATGGCCTCATCAACCTCTGCACTTGCCCTGGGCTCAGAAAGAGTTAAGGTATTAAAGGCATCTCACATTTAATCACTTTTTATCTCACTACCTGCTATTTTGCTTTTGGTGTGCAAGTTTTCTGCTCTCTGGGAAGTGATCTAAGCGTGACTTCCACCACTCCTGCTTGTGGAGCTCTAGAGGATGATTCAGCCAGTTGTGCTTCCGTGGGTTTCCCTGCTGTCCTTCCTGTGCAGATCAGCTCCCTGGCACCCAAACCACAGGAAGAGCAAATTTAATTACCTCATGTGCCACCTTTGGAGAGCCTCCTGCAGCTTGTCCAACACTTTACCTTCACATGGTCAGGGGGAACCCACGGCTCCTGCATCACTGTGGAATTTCATCTTCTCCAATCACTGGTTATGGAATCATGGAATAATTTTTGTGGGAAGGGACCTTAAATCCCATCCAGTCTTCAGCCTGGTGGGACCCAGAGCATTTCCTGGGAGAAGGGAGCTGTATCTGTGCTGTGGGAGTTGGAGGAGCCCCAGGGGATGCACTGGTGGGCAGTGCTGGCCAGGCTGACTGTCCCCAGCTGATGGGACCTGTGGGCACCCACGGTGTGGGTTCCTCCCTGTGCATGTCCACCATCAGTCCTGCATCTGGTTGTCAGAGAATCAGGGAGTGCTTTGGTTTGGAATGGACCTTAAAACCCATCCTGTTCCAGCCCTGGTGTTGCATCCACAGCCACACCCCTGGATGAGCAATAATGGAGTTTTATTTGCCATGAACACAACACTTGGAGGTGTCACTTGGGGTCTCCTCTGACATGGTTGGTCAAGCTTGCTTGGGCCACATCCAAAATCCTTCCCTGAGGGGAGCTGTGTGTTTAGGAGAGCCTGGGAGGCCCCCAGGGTGCTGTGTGTCCCACCAGCCCTCCCACCCCGACAGGCTCCTGGTCACCCTCCATCCCCTGGGACACACACATCCCACAGGGAATGTTGCATTCCCCCACACCAAACAGCCCCATAAGGCCAAAAACCCCTCCCAGTGCTCTGGGAAGCAGAGCTGTGACTCCCCGTGCTGGATTAGGCCCAAAGTCAGTAAAACTAAAATTACAAACATAAAATAACTACTTACTGGCACAGCATGGATGTTTTCACACATTCCCTCCTATTCCAC
>NW_005054369.1:3781448-3796314 GCF_000277835.1 Geospiza fortis | reverse complement strand
AAGACACTAATGTAACAGAATATGCTTGAACATATGGCAGAATTAACAATTGATCCGGCTTCTGAAGGTGATAGAACATTTTATTCTGTGTGCTACATGTCTGTGTGGGTCATCCCATGTGTGCCTGGGTCGTGGAGTGAAGTGCAGCCCCTCGGGGGGGGCTGGAGATTCATTCATTTTTCAATCTCATTTACAGCAAGGGGTGTCTGTGCCCCACCAGCATCCCCATACCTCCTTTAGGTGTCATTTAAACTCCAGAATAATTTTGATTTACAAGCCATTGCAGCTCCTCATTGCGGTCTCTCTGCCACAGCTCCATTGGTTCAACCTTGGGGGTTTTATTGTGTTTTTTCTGTGGTTTCAGGAGAGCTCCCAGTCAGCAAAAAGAGCTCTCCCTTAATTTGGCCTGTTGTGATAAACAACCCTCCTGATTACCTATGATTCCTGTGGTATAATTTTCAGATTACTCGGCTCTCCTGGGTTCTGGTTGTGGAAAGATGCTTCTGGCTGGGCATGACATCATCTGAGCTCCCAAACCATCCCAGCCTTAATTGCCTGCAGGTATAAAGGTATAAATTCCATGTGTTCCACTCTTTGAGACATGGATTCCTCCAGCTGACGGAGGCACAGAAGTGTAGAGGACCCAATTCATTCTCAAAAAGACAAAGGAGGAGATAAAAAAATAGATGAATAAATGTAAGAGCAATTCCCGGTGTCTGTATTTGCTGTAAGAACAACCTTGGAGAAGTGCTGCTTTTTCTAACTTCTTTCCTGGCAGAAACTGTCCCTTCCAGAAGAAAATTATTTTATATATATATATATATAAAACTGGAATAAATTGTACCAGGAAGTAGTTAGCCAAGTTGATGTGTTTGCCCAAAATAAAAGTGCTGTTTAATAAATAACAGGAGCAGCTGGACTGACATTTGCTGCATAACAAGTGTCACTCTTGACTTATGTTAAATGCTTTAGCAGAGTGTTTCCTGGCTTCATTTATTTCTGCTTAGTCAGAGGGGGTTTAATCCTGAACAGTGTATTTAAATCACTTTTGCCATTCAACTTCTTCCAGATCAAAAAACACCGCTGTTTAAAAATAATGCACTGGATTGATGGAAATGTAATTGCTGGAGGCCTGGAAGAAATACACAAGTTGGCAACTCTTCCCCAAGCCCTTTGTTGTTTCAGAGTTTAGCAGTTAAGAACAACACAAATACATTTTGTTTGTAGTGGGTCACAGGTTCAGAGAGACTTTGAAAAAAATGGGCAGGGGATAATTGGGTTATCAGATGCAGACACTGCAGGGAATTGAGCATTATCTCTGCCCAGTGTTGGGGCTCCTGGGCCACTTCCTCCCCTGGGCAGCTCCCCTGGGTCAGCCCAGGTGCTGCAGGGGGATTTATTTCCCTGCTGCCCACCCCAAAGCTGTCCCTCCTGCCCCCTGCAGCAGGGTGGCTTTATGAGGCATGGCCGTGCTGATCACACCTTGCCTTGCCTCCTGCCCGCTGCCTCAGCCAGCCCTGGGGTCCCAGGGATGCTCCCCTGGCCCTCCGCCGCTGTTCCTCATCTCTGTCAGACAGCATCTAGCCAAGCTATTGACTTGCACTTTGACACTGCCGCTGCTACTGCCTCTGATTGCACTGTCAATCCAAAAAAACCTCCCTCAAACAGCAGGGAAACCTGTAATTGTTTAACTTCCTTCTGCATAAGCTTTTTCTGCCCAGAGCTTGCTGTTGTGGTAGAGATCTGAGGGGAGAACTTTGTGTTCTGCAGAGCCAGGGGAGAGTGTACTAATAAATTGTAATTAATTCACTATTTTTTTGAGATTTTAAATTTAAGCATAAGCAGATAATATATACTTATTTAAAAGTGTTCCGGTTAATGGTGGCAGGACAATACATTGTTTTACTCAGGAAATTGGACATATTTTGAATCTGTCACTTCCTGCTGCATGGCTGGAGCTCCTTGGTGTGAGAACACTCAGAGTTTGTGTTGTTTGAAGGAAAGAGCCCTGTCGTTGTCATGTTTGGACTCAATTAATGAATTATCAGTGCCCCATGTAAGGGTAGGTGTTGCTCCTTGAGGAATAGGTTCAGCCCTCTGGGGAAAGAACTTTTCCTGATATCCAACCTAAACCTCAAGAGATAAAAATTCACCAATGCCCTGAATTTATCTGTGCTCTCAAAGTATAGCCAGGGACATGCTCACAACTGAAGACAATCATATTTCAGGGAAGTTTTACTTCTCAAAACATTGGGGAATCCTGCTGTTTGAATCTTTTCACTGTTTGTTTGAAGCAGTTCTTGAATACTTCATTTTCATGTTTGGAATCGTGTTCAAACAGATGAAACCAGTGTTTTAAATCAATTAATCTTTGGTATTTCAGCTCAATACTGAGAATTTATTGGCATCTCCTTGCTTCCTCTCCATACTGGGTGTTTAATGTGAGCTTGCTTGTTATGCCCACTCCGTAAATTAGCATTATCCCCCCTATATCTGCTTGTTTCTGAAGAATTATTACACAAAGCCTCATTTTAAGGAGGTCAGACCCCTGCATGATGATTTGTTGTTCATGAATCTACTTTGTGCCAGTTTGTGTGTGCATGTGCAATCAGAAGTGACTTGGAGTGAGTGAGATAATAATCATCTGCTGCTGATATGAAGACTTCCTCTATTCCACTACCATGAATCAGGCTGATTCCAAGTGAATGAGATTTTAATCACCTGTCACTGCCGCCAGCACTTTCTCTATATTTATGATAATTTTTTTTTGTCTTTTTATTGAAATCAGTGTTGACTGAATCAAGTAATCCTGATTAGCAATCTCACTGTATGCAGTCAAGAGTGAAATGCATCAGAGCATTATTGGTACACTGAACATGCTGAAATTGGAAAAGAAAAGGGCAGGCTAAGTGTGCTGGCTTGGCTGGAGGTGGGTGAGGGCTGCAAGGTGTGAGATCTCTCTAATTGCTCTCCAAACCTGCTGGGTTTTGGGGCTGGGGCTGGGGAAGTTGTGCCAGAAGCCCCTAGAAGCTCTGCTTTTAGTTACACCCCTTGAATCTCAGCTGCAGGGAGTGAGTGAAGTCATCAGGGTGGCATGCATGGAAATTAGGGCCACTTAGGGCAGCCTTCCCAGGAGGAGGGGTTCTATTTTTCCAAGTTTTGTATATTCAATAATTAAATAAATAAATTTTAACAAGAGGAACAATATAACATTCAAACCCTGGGGTTTGCCCCACAGTTTTTCTGAGCCACAATTGTTTAGAGTCATAGAATGGTGAGGGTTAATTTAACTTCAGTTATTTAGGGTTGTCTTTAAGATTATTTCTCTTTCTGCAAGTTCATGTTTTTTAGGTACCATGATTTTGTTACCACGTGGTGTAGGAACCTTCAGGTCTTTAATGGTGTGTGACATGTGAAAAATAAGTGCTGGGAAAGCCCTTTTTACTCTTAAAAAGAGTTTGATGGAGCCTTTAGTGGCACTGTCAGGTCTGCAGCAGCTCCTCTTGGGAGCTGGGATGGGCAGGAGAGGACCCTGCTGGGGCTCAGTGCCAAAGGCAACAGGGTGGGAGACTCTGGAAACCCCAAAAGGGGCAGTGAAACCCCAAAAAGGGCAGTGAAACCCCTCTGTGGGGTTTCCTGAAGGGAGACACGGATGGAAATATCCTGCTGGCTGTAGTTCTCAGTCTAACTGGGCTGCAATTAGAAATCTCAGTATTCAATCCAGCCCTCAAATCATATTTTGCTGCATTACAGAGTTACATCCAGGCTAAGAAATTACATTTCTAATGGTATGATAAGTGCAGGAGTTTTGGACAGGAAAATAGTGCTCCCTGATGTCTGCCCAGGCTCTTCCCTCAGCGGGGCTGGAGCCCAGGCTTCTCTGTTTATTTATTCCTTACACTGGGTTTTTTCTGCTTCCTGCTGCTTCTTCCCTTCATTTTGTCCGACTGTGTTCTCTCTTTTCTTCTCCTCATTTCTCATTTTTTAATGCACTTTTAAAAAAATCTCTTACAAAGCACCTGCCAGCCCCAGCAGCCTCTGCTCCATGTGTGACCCCCCTGACCTTGGCTCTGTCCAGACCCCCTCATTCTCCAGTTCTTCTTCTGCCCAGAATTGCTCTGATTCCATATTTTTCCATCCATCCACTGGCTCAACTCTGTGTTTTGTTATCTTTGTTAACACTGTAGCAGATTTTTGACTTTCCACCACCTCGCTCACCCGATATTTTCTCATTCTCACCTGGTCAGTCATAGGCTCTCCTAAGGATTGTTTTCTCTCCTTTGGCCTGGCAATTTTATCTCCTGTGCTGTGCTGACTCTTGTCCTTTTCTTCCTTGCTGTTCACCCAGTTCTGCCTGGGTTTGGTTCCCTTTCCTCCCTTCTGTGTGTGTATCCTTCCTCACCCCAAGAGCCTCAGCTCCCATCCTGCCAGGTGAGTCCCAAGCTGTCACTGTCCTGCCCTGTTTTCCCCTCAGACCCACCTCGGGGTCTCTTGGGGCTCTCTCTTTCTGAAGTGATCTAAATGTGAGCAAAAGCCAACATCAGCTTCCCAAGTTTGGGGTGAGGCCCTGGTGCCACCCTGGGCTCTGTCACTTGTGTCACCGCGCCAGAGCTGCCTTGGAGTGCATCAGCTTCAAGCCACACAAATCCTTGTCCCTTCATCCCAGCTTTATTTCTTTTCCTTCCAGTAAAGGGAGGAGTTCTCATCCTGGGTGTCAGGCTTGCAGCATCCTCCCCTCCTCATCCTTCCCCCCATTTTCCTCTCCTGCTCAGAAGGCAGCAGGAACCTCAGCTCCCCTCCTGCTCTGACCACGGGAGCCACCGAGGCTCTGCCCTGCCCCTGGTGTGGAATACAAATGTTCTCACAGCCTCTGCACTTTGCTCACCACATTTATCCCTCCAGAGTGTTTGCCTTGCCTCCCCCTCTGGCTGTCAGCAGGTTCCAGCACGGTGCAGATCAAGGGGAATCAGCCAAGGCACAGGAGGGGCCTCCTCATTATGCCCATGGTGTCAGACAGACTAATTTGGTCTGGAGGCTGGGGATGCCCACCCTGCAGTGTGGTTCTGTCTCTGGCACCTGGGAAAACTGGAACTGGGAGGGCTGGAGTTCCATGGACCTGCAGGAAGGGGAGGTCTTGCAGAGCTGCTGCTGGAAGGGAGGGGAATCTCAGCATCCCAAAATGGTTTGGTGGGAAGGGACCTTAAACTTCACCCAGGGCCACCCCAGCCATGGCAGGGCCACCTCCCACTGTCCCAGGCTGCTCCAAGCCCCAGTGTCCAGCCTGGCCTTGGACACTCCAAGGGTGGGACAGCCACAGTTTCTCTGGACAGCCTTGCTCCCAAAAAGTCCACAACACCTGGAGCCTGCTGTGCTTTCTGCTCACTCTCTCCTGTCTTCTGTGCTCCTTCTCCTCTTCCACCTCCATGAACTGCTGGTGCTGCTCGTTAGCTCTCCATCCTAACTGTATTTTTTGACATTTTTGGTCAGGGTCTGTCTTCACTGGGAGTTCTTTTCAGAGCTCAGACCATAAAACCCTTATCCTTACCAACCCTTCTGGTTCCCCCATAAATCCACCACTGCTGATGGACACAGCTGCTGTCCCATAATCCTGCAAATGCATGCCAGCATTTACACCCACCTCTCCACACACTCAGAGAGCCCTGCAGTGGTTTGGGTTGGAAGGGACCTTGCAGACCCTGCTGGTCCAACCACAGCTGGCACATCCTCCACTGCCCCAGGTGCTCTCTTGCCACCCAGCCCTGGCACACACCCAGCCACAGCCCCGTGCCCCCTGGGCCTGTTTGAGGGGTTTGGGGGGTTTCAGGAGCTCCTCTGCTCTGGGGCTGCTCCCAGCCTGGCCAATCCCACCCAGGGCATTGCAGGGATTGCACAGCTGTGTGGATGTGGCTCCTGGGGACGTGGGTTAGCTGTGGCCTTGGCAATGTCAGGTTTATGTTTGGGCTTGTTGGTCTTTTCCAACCTCAATGATTCTATGAGTTTATGATTTTCCTGTATATTTTTTCTGTATTTTCCCCTCATTTTCTCTCCTCTGCCGTAACACACACTCACCTCACCACGAAGCCTCTGCTGCTTTGGCTTCCTTCAGATATTTCTTGCAGACCCCCCTCATTTGTCACTGAGCCAACCCAACACCTGCTTTGCTGTTTGCATCCATCAGCAAGAATCAACTTTTTCACCTTTTGCTAATTTTCCTACCATCACCACACTTCATTATTTCCAAACCAGCCATTGGCTGCACGTCCAATTTACTAAATAATGCATATGGCATTCACGTCCACACTGGCCATGCACTATACATTACCTTTTAATAGCTCTTTGTACCTACATTTTTTACTAACTCCTACAAAAAGTAAAACTTCCTCATTTTTAAGGGTTGTTGTGACCCCAGAGAGAATTTCAGGCACTAATGAGCGCTGATAAACCCTACTTCAAACCCAAACCACAAAATTTGCCTGAAAAAAACACACATAGAAACGAAACAATGAATTATTTGATTTCTACAGAGCTCACACCAGTGGCAGCAGAGCTCCGGCTTTGCTTTCTGGGTTTGTGCTGCTGGTGGAGTGCTGGTGACTGGCCCTGAAGGCTGTAACTGGGGCAGATCCCCAGTGTCAAATCAGTACTAGTTATTTCTGAATTGTCATTAATCTTTTTCCTTTCCTCATTTGCTAATGGGCCTAGTTTCTCTCGGCGGCTTCTCTTTAGCACACAAACAATTAGAGGCAGAGAACACCCTTAAGGTGGCAAAGACCAGCACTTGAAATCAAAGGTGCTGTAGAAAAGGTAACCCCTGCAAGCTTTGGTTGGGTTCCCTGTGCATATCCACGAGGATATTGGGTTGTGTCCCATAATCAGAAACAGGATTTTCCCCCCACACAATCCCCACCTCATTCTGCCCTGCTCTGTATTTCCCCCTCATTGCTCAGTGTGTGGTCCCCATGCTTTAGTTATTGAGTGTTACTCAAAGTCTTGCCTCAAAAAATCCACCCAGGTTTCTCCCTGAGCCATCTCAGAGAGCTCCTCGCACTGTGGGTGTGCAGCAGTGTCCTGGTCATACCCCAGCTCTAGAAATGGGAAATGGAGCCACTGAGGAAGGGGGAATTCAGCAGGGAAGTCTCTGTGTAGCTGCAGCACGGGAGAAGTTGAGGGTCAGATTTTCAGAGCCTGTGCAGGACACATGGACATCACAGACAGTGTGATTGTGTGCAGTGCGCACACATTACGTGCACAAATGGGCTTTTCCTCTGTCCAAACCCCAGCTACCCTTGACTTCAGTTGTGGCAAAATGCACAAATCCGAGCGTGGGGTAAAGGCAGGCCCTGGGAAATGAGCCCTGCATGAATTATCTGAATTAATCATCCCCTCTGCAGTGCTGGGGAGAGCAGAGCTGGCCAGAGGGGCTGGCTGAGGGGCAAGGAAGGTGCCATGCAGAGATGCTGATTCCTGTGGCCTTTTTCTTTACAACTCCTGGCTTATCCTTTTCACAATTTTTAGCATTATCAACAAGTTTTGAGAGGGGTGATTACAAAGAATCTGTAATTAATCATTTGTTTCATTTCTATGAGGAACGGGCTGGTAAAGAAAAGTTTAGCTCCATAATCACAAAATCTACAAGAGTGTGTAAAATAAGGCACTTCATGAAACTTTCTGCATCCTTAAGAAAGCCCTAGAAATGATTTCTCTGTGCCCAGGGGATACCCAGAGCTTGGAAGCATTTAAATGCACTGCAGAGACATTATCAAAGTTAGCTGTGGGCTCCTAATAAAGAAGAGATCCCTGAATTTTACCAGGTATTTCTTTGTTCATGGCAGGGGAGTGGTAAGGCTGGGGAACCTCATACCCTGTCTGGAACAGGAGTGGGAGAGCCCAGTGGGAACACATTCCTCTGACTCCCAGGGAAACTCTCCCAGCTAATTAATTAGAGTTCCTCCCTCCTTCAGGGTACATTGAAGGTGCTCTGGCACCTTGTTCTGTACTCTGAGTGCTCAGGAGGAGCAGGAAAGACAGCACAAGGGGTGCCAGACACCCTTTAAGGAAGGATCAATGCTGCAAAATTTTCACAAAGTTGGAAAAGAAGATGGAGAGAAATTGAGCCTGGATTTGGGATAAGGACAACAAATAAAAAAGCAGAGGGGAGATGAGGAGAAGCAGAGGGGAGAGGCAGTGAAGTTATAACCAATGAGAAGAGCAAAAACAGCGCAGAAAGAGAGCAAGAAATGTGAATTGGAGTGGTCCCCACCCAAAAGGTCCTGGGATCTCCTGCCCCTCTGCTGAGTGCCCTGCTCCAAGCAGGTGACACCGATGTCACACAGGGCCAGCGGCCAGAGAGGACAACCAAAGGGAGCTGCAGAGGGTCTCCAGCCCTGGGAGCTCACCAGGAAACCATGAATTCTGAAATAGACAGAGAAAAAAATAAATGCAAGGAAGTTGCTGAAGTTATTAAAAGATAAGATTTATGGGCGAGTTCATTTCAGTTGGTTGGCTCTCCAATCAACTACCGCTGCTAATTGGATTAGTTGCCAAAATAAGCTAAGAATAGAACCTTCTCTTTCCTTATTGTTAAAGCTTTCCAGGGAAAAAGTCCTTGAGGACAAAAATTAAATCTTTATTTCTAGCAACACAAAATTGCCCTCTGTAAAAAGGAAGAACCTTTAGCACTTGGCTGTTCCTCCTCCCCTGCAGAGCTCCTGCAGCCCCAGAGTGCCAGGAGAGGGAACATTCTTGTTCCTCTCCAGATCAAGTGGTTTGTGGCAGATGCCAGAGCATTGTTCCTCTTGATTTTGTCAGTCTTTCTTGTCCTTTCTCGAGGAATTTCCTCGCTGCATTTTCCACAGCTGACTTAGGGCTCTCAGGGAACGTAAACACTTCTGACAGAATGGAACAAGCCTGGAGAAAGCCTTGGGTAATTTCAGAGTGCCCCTTAACACAGAGAGAACCCTCAGCATCCATCCCCCACCACGGATTTCTCCCCCTGAAGCCAGCACAACTCTTTCCAAAACAGCTCTCTGAGAAGGGAATCCGCTCCTCTTCCATTGCTGCACCAAAGTGCAGGCACAAAATAACCTGGAAATCAGTTATTTGTATAACACAGGCTTGTGTGCTCTGTGCTGGATCCTCCTGCCCCTGGAAAAGGAGCAGATCCACTGGAATTATTAATATCATTGTTTCTGATATTTATTTCTGCATTTTAAAATTATTATTTTGTATTAATACATTAACTCAACTTGTAGTAAGTGTTCAGACTACATCTTGTTGTAGCCCATGGGATACGAACTTTTATATAAGAAACTCAGCACAGTCCTTATTTTGCAACTCAAATAAAATAAGCAGCTTATGGAAAAAGGCTGGGACACCTGGGGGGGCTCACCTGGAGAGGAGCAGCTCCAGGGAGAGCTCAGAGCAGCTGGGGCTGCCCCTGGATCCCTGGCAGTGCCCAAGGCCAGGCTGGACATTGGGGCTGGGAGCACCTGGGGCAGTGGGAGGTGTCCCTGCCATGGCAGGGGTGGCACTGGGGGGGATTTGGGGTCCCTTCCCACCCAAACCAGTCTGGGATTCTCTGCAGATCTGTTCTACAGCAATTATCCCCTCCCATGTCTAAGGGCATGGGTAGTTAATTGGGATTCTACATTCTGGTTTCAGCTTTTTATTTTTATTTCAACGAAGAAAAACCCCTGTAACTTAGAGGGGGAGATGTTCTGATGTCCTTTGCAGCAGAGGATGAGACTAAAACATGTCCTGGAACCACAGCCTGGTGCTGTCTGTGGAGTTGATGGCTGGAAGACTCTGATAATTTGTAGGAATGTGAAATAAATTCACGGCCTTGCACTGAGGACAAAATGAATCCATTTGTTTTGCCCACTGTGGTGCAGAACCCTCTTCCAGGACCAGTGATTCCCGTGTTGTTGGTGAATGGTGGTAACCCTGAGCCCTAAGCAAAATGAAAAATGCCTGCAGGTAGTCACACATTCCATACATTTCCCATCTGGTTTTGAGAAAGGAAACCACATTTCCTAGAAAGGGAGAGCAGGGAGCTCACTTCAAAGTGTAAACAAGCGAGAATAAAGCACCTTTCTAAAAACCCCTCCTTTAAAGATGGGCCAAGTTTTAATTCTATTTAATAAAAACACTGGATTTGAGCGATTATTTTGAAGGCTGGTGTGAAAAGCCCATTGAAATCTCTCGGTGCAGCCCAGCAATGCCCACCTGGGAGTGGACCCAGCCCAAACCAGAGCAGGGGGTGGCAGGGACCCCACCCCTCCCCATGGAAAGGGAGCTGGGGAAGCTAAAATAGCAAATTGTATCTCATGGCTGTCATCAAACCATTATCAGCTTCTCCACCGAGATCCTGAGAGCCATTTATCCATCCCAGAAATCCTGCCCGGGATTAGGTGCCAACATTTCCACCTGTTCCCCATCCATCTGCTGAATTTCCTCATCTCTTAAACCCGGCCTCGTGGAGATGTTTGAGTGGTTTGGGTTTGAAACTTTTCATCGTTGAAATTTTCACTCACAGAACGTGAACGTTTCTGGGTTGTTGATGGGAAATTTCATATCCAGCTAAGCAAGAGAGGAAAATACCATAAAGACAATTTATTTGTTCTCATTTGAATAGAAGTATTTGAATTAATTCAATGTATTTAGAACCATGGAATGTGCTGTGTTGGAAGGGGCCCATCAGGATCATGGAGTCCAACTCGTGGGGCTGCCCAGGACACCCCAACAATCCCACCCTGTGCCTGAGAGCATTGTCCAAACACAAACTGGAATGTCCTAACACAAATTTGAAGCTGTTCTGGGAAATCAGAGGCGCTGCAATTCCCCCAGAGAGGTCAGGGGCCTTCCTGGAAAACCTGGAGAGGACTGATGGTGTCTGACAGACAGAACTGCTCCTCGTGCCCAACCCAAAACGTCAAAGCCAAAGTACGGATTAAAGAACTCGGATTAGTTATGCAGCTTTTTGATATCTATTGGATATTAGAGCCACCTCGTGGGGGGATCCACCATCAAATATTCCAGCTGTGTGACCCGTGGGCACCCAGCAGAGGCTTTTGGTGGAGGAAACCCTTCTGCATCTGCTCAGAGATGACCCCAAAACCCCAACTGGGACCCATTTGCAGCTGAACCTGATCCAGCTGTGTGGAACGGGGCTTATTATTGGAAAAGTTTGGGGAGAAACCCCGAATGTCGTGCAGTTCTACTAATATTAGCTTTAGCAACTCACAATTATAATGACTAATTGGAGCCATCACTCATTGCTATTGAGTTCCCAGGTGAAAACTATGGACCAGAACCCCCATTAGCATAAATTAGCATTGGAAAGTCAATTAAGTTACACTGATTTTACACTAGTTTTACTGTCTTTCATAAGGCGGAGAGGAAAAAAAAAGGCCCCATTTCTGACTTCAATTACCCTTTTTTTTTCCCCTCCAAAGCAAATTTTTGGTCACATTTCTTCACAAGTCTCCGAATCCAGACCTGTCTTCACCTGGAATGGAGCCCTGTGGCTTGGCTGGGCAGAGCAGGCTTGCTCAGCTATTTTCTTGTTCTCAAGGTGATTTGAGTGAGCTGGATTGTTACTTCTCCTCAGTGCAGGATTCAGAGTGGATAAATGAGATTTTTCTATGAAATATCTCTTCCAGGGATCCCATTTCCATCACGAGTGGAGAAGCCTTTTCTCCTCTCTTTTGGGGAGAAAGGGAAGATAAGAAAGGAAAAGGTGAAAATAACAATGAGAAGACATTCCCTGATTTAAGGAAAAAACCCTATGATAATTTGCATTGTATTTATAAATGAGTGTGTGAATGGCTGAATACAGAGCTTGAAAACAGCAAAACCTTTCAGTGGCGTAAATCTTAATGGAAATCTGGCAGAAAGGTAAAGGAAAAGAAAATCTGCAGGTTGATGATATAAATTGCAAGCACATGACTAAAAATGTTCTACCCTGGCTTGAAGTTACCAGAGATATTCCAGAGTGTTCCTGAAGGGAAGAGAGGGATGTGCAGAACACCAGTGGTTTATCAAACCTCTCCTGCAGAACTGCAGGGATCAGATGAACTACAGGACAGTGCAAATGAGACTTTTTAGTGGCAGACAAACAAATCCAAGAGGCACTGGTTTGTGTTTTCTCCTTAAATTTAGAAAAGTAATAATTGCAGATGTGAAATACTCAGGGCTGGGGGCTTTTTGGGTAAAAGATTGCCTTCCACCTGCAGAGCTGCAGCAGGGTCAGGCTGGCCCTGTGCCACCTGAGGGACTGAACAAGAGGAGAACACCGAGGTCTGTCTCTGACATGGTGAGGAATTCCCCACAGCATCATTTTCCATCAGCAGTGGCACCAAGGATCTGCCCTGGGCCACCAGGAAACGCCCGAGCCACCGCTCAGGCAGAAGACACCAGCTACATTTTCTTTTCATCTGAACCTTGTCCTTACAATTCATGTATTTCCAGGAAATCTGCAGCTGTGTCAGGAGGTTTCAGGTGCAGGGAGGAGAGGTTTCCACTGAGGCTGGACCAGGGCTGACATTTGGGCACATTCTGTTCTCTGAGATGTTCCTGGGCAGGTCCTGCCCATCTTTGGCCAATCCTGTCCTCCAGGCTGCATTGCAGCACCCAGGACCAAACACAACTCCACGCTGTGCCCATCCATCCTCCCACTTTGCCTCAGAATTCCCCAAAACTCTTCCCCTTCATTACAAATATTTTGGACAGGTTTGTTGCCTCCATCAGCGTGAACCAAGCAACACCTGACTGTAGTGAAATCTTCTGGATTAAAATATTTTCCGAGGCGTGCCCTTTGGCTGTCTCAGCAAACATTTCCCTTGATGTAAATGCTCCTCCTGTGGAGCGTCCATGTTCTCCAGGTATCCCCTGATCCTGGCTGTCCCTTGGGGACAAACACTTCTAACCACATCTTCATGTTTGTTCCCTCTTGTGGTGTCTCAGATTAGGTACTGCTGTGGTTACTGCTGTCAGGAGCTCTGGAGGCACAGGGGGTCTGTGAATGTGGTGGCATCACACATCTCCCCTAAGCAAGGGATTGGCATTTATTGAGCTGTTATAGAATCATGGAATGGTTTGGGTTGGAAGGAACTTTAGAAACCATCCAGTTCCACCTCCAGCCATGGCCAGGGACACCTTCCACCATCCCAGACTGCTCCAAGCCCTGCCCAAGATAAAGATCTTACAGATCTGTAGGATCTTTGCTAAGACAAACTTTCCAATGCACTTTGGCCGGGATTATTTCATCATGGAGAAGATGATTTTTGCGGGTAAAGCCATCAAGAACAGACTCATAACTTGTTCTGGCTGAGAGAGGATGAACTGGGACCTTTCAACTAGTTTTGGCACACAAGACCCTTCAGACCAAGAGTTAAAGGGAGCATGAGGACAACCCTGGGACTGTTTGGAAGCTTCGATAAGCGAATTACCAAAATTATTTGATGATCTCCAGTAGCTGGCAAGTGGAGCTCGTGGGCAGGCAGGGAGGGCTCTGGTGGGAGGATCACACTGCTGCTCCCACTTGGAGCCCTGGGAGGATGTTGGGAAGTGTTGGGAGCCCCTCAGCTCCTGGGGTGAGGCAGGAGGTGAGCACGGAGCCCCAGATGCTGCCCACAGCTGGGACTGGGTGCAAGATGAGCTGCGGAGAATTTCAGAGCCTGAGCATTAAAATAAATAAAATAAAATAGCCAAAAAAAAAAAAAGAAGCCCCAAATAGAGCCCATAGATGGTAATGACAATGTTTTGTTATCTTTATGTTGTTTTCTTTGCATGCTTGTTAAAAAGTGGAGTCAGAGTGTCTGAGACAGAGCCCTAACAAGTTCCTTCTAATCAGCCCCGGAATGCTTCTGTCAGGCACAAGAAAAATGCTCAGCTTGAACAAAGCTGCATTTTTCCCCCAAGAAACACATTTGTTTAAAGATTGGCCTGTCAATTTGTGAATCAACATTTCGGCTTTTTGCTCAGACATCATGCTTTTGCTTTTTTTTCCCCCAAGAAGGGGAAATAATACAAAGCTGCTATTTGTTGTTTGAAGGAAGTAAACTTCATCAGGTCGACTTAGATGTGTGCTTCAAATGTCACTCAGTACAGCTTTCTTGTAATGAAACGCTGCATACAGATTTCTTCCTTTAGGCTCAAGGGGATTAGACCCAGTAAAAGAAAAATTCAGTCTTCCTTGCTGTGGTGCATCAGAGTGAGAAGTTTAAAATCCACAATTTATTCAAATATTGATATTTCTACTTGTCAGAAGAGAGGTGCCTTGAAATTTCCACTGAGCACTGTTGTCAGAAGAATTGCAAGAAATGTGTCAGATAATTCATAAACGGAGTTCACGACTGTGAAATCAGTTGGGAACAGCAAAAAAAAAAAATATTCTTGTTGATGTAGAATAGGGGCAATATAACAGAAAATAGCACTCACTTTTCCATCATGTCAAGCAAATGCTCCATTTGGGCCAGGTATTTTTTTAAACAGCTTGCTGCTTCTGGAGGAGCCCACAATGCATGAAAAATGTGTTGAGTTGTGCTTTGTAGACAAGAGATCTGTTTGTTGGTTTTCCCCTCCCCGCCCGCTCCCATCCCACCCAGCCCAGGCTGCCGGGGAGGGCCCGGTTCTGCATGTGGTTTGCATTACAGCCTTAAAAAGCTGTGAACGACTGGGGTAATGATGTAAAGCGCCAGTGTAAATTCCAAACTGTTGATAGCAGCGAGGGAAGCCGAAGAAATGTTTTTTTCCCCTCAGTATTTTTTAACCCCCGCCATGTGTTGAAGTCATCTCGCCCTTCCCTCCGCGCCGGGGGGAGCGGGGCTCCCGATGCCCCCTCATTAACAAAAACCGCCTCCCGCTC
>NW_005054369.1:3779131-3781379 GCF_000277835.1 Geospiza fortis | reverse complement strand
TGCCCAGCCCCAGCAGCCTGAGCCGCAGCACCCTGGCCAGCACGGGTTTGGTCAGGGGCAACCCCTTCAAATATTGCCTGGTTTCCGCCGAACGCATTAAAAAGGCGTTTTTTGCAATTTCACTACGCCTTCAGCGTAAAACCTTTGGAAAATGGATAGCTTAGTAAGAGCTTCTGTGAATATTTTAGGAATATCCTTAATAATACCAGCGTTTTATTAGTATAACCATTGGTGGTATAAACACTGTGGCATCTTTTCTACAGTGATCGCTTTCCTTTTTATTTCTCTTTTTTTTTTTTTGTTTAAATTCAGCACATCCCAACTATTCCTCTGGCATTATACTTCTATAGAGGAAATTGAGCTCAATATGGCAAAATTTACTTCTCTCATATCCCAGCTAAACTCCTAGAATTAAGTGGGTTAATTCAACCTACAGAACACGGTTTTCCATGTGATTTTTCTTTTTTTTGCATCTTTCCTTGAACAACCCTCCCTAAGAACCCCATTGCTGGAAAACCCACCAATATTTCCCCCCAGCATTTCCAAACTGGTTTATTTCTATTTGCGAAGTGGAAGCCGTTCCCTAATCCCCCTTTCATTAGCTCCCTGTATTCTTTGCTTGCTCCAGAGTGGACACTACAAGAGGCTGACATCTTTGGCTCGTTAGAGCATGGATGCCTGCAGAAGCTGACGTTTTCCACGCCTGCTTGCAGCCTATTTTTCCTTTACATCCATTGCTTACTGTCTGCTCGGTGTCTGGGCGAATCTGTCATCTGTGCCAGAGCACAGCCCGCTGCACCACTGACAGTAAGAAGGTAAACGCTTGCTGCCTGAATCCCCCATTAACTTTGTGAAGCGTATTGATTTCTTGTAAAAATAATGATATTGACAGGCTTTCCAGGAGTAATTGTTTCCAGAGCACAAAGGTCAGCGCTGAGAGTGAAGGGTTTTGGAGCCCGGGTACTCCGCAGACATTTGTGCAAAGTGCTGGGGGATGGAGGGAAACAAATAGCAACAGTTTGAGACTTTAGAAATTTAAGTACGTTGACAAAACACCTCGTAGGGGGCTGGCAGCATTATTGTACTCATGAGTCATTAATAGCAAGCAGCTCGCCTCGGACAACGCCGGGCTTTGGCACGGGGAGATTTGTAGACAAACAATAGCAATAAAAGTCGCTCCAGCCTCCGCTGCTCCTGCTCCAGCCCTCAGGAGCCAGGCTGGGAGCTCCTCCGCTTCCCAAACAGCAGCCAGAAAACCCCTCGGAGGAGCTGGGGCAAATCCTCCTGGTTTCCACGTGTTCATTAACTCGGGAAAGAGAAAGCAAAGCCGTGCAGTTGCCATTGGCCTGAATTAATCAGGCTGCCAGAGCTAATCAGGCTGGTGGGATCCAGGATCCTCGGTGCTAATGCAGACTGAGCCCTGCCTGCCTCGAGTGTCCACACAGGGAGGTGGCTCTGGGCATGGGGAAGTGGTTTTGGGTGCAAGGAGATGGTTGTGGGGACAGGGAGGTGGTTCTGGGTGCACAGAGAGATGATTCTGGGCACAGGGAGGTGTTTCTTGGTACAAGGAGGTGGTTTTGGGTACAAGGAGGTGATTTTGGGCACAGGAAGGTATTTCTTGGTACAAGGAGGTGGTTCTGGGTATGAGGAGGTGGTTCTGGGCACAGGGAGGTGCTCCTTGGTACAAGGAGGTGGTTTTGCAACAAGGAGGTGGTTCTGGCTACAGAGAGGTGATTCTGGGCACACAGAGGTTGTCCTGGCAATAAGGAGCTGGTCCTGGGCTTGGAGAGGTGAATGTGGGCACAGGGAGGTGGTCCTGGGCATGGGGAGGTGGTTCTGGGTGTGGGGACACGGCCCTGGGCTTGAGGAGATGAACTTGAGAAGAGGAAATTGTCCCTCCAGGGCACAGGGGGGTGGTCCTGGGTATGCCAAGGGGACTCTGGGGCAAGGAGGTGATCCTGGGCATGGATGCTCAGAGCTGGGGAATTCCCTGGCCTGTGGAGAGCAGGAATTCACCCCACTGTTGGACAAACAAGTGTTCTTTGGTCAATAGTGTGGATGCAAACTAATGGTGTTTGAAAAATGAGCTGCGGTGGCAAATTGCTCTGAGTTTGATATGCAGCAGGGCAGCGTTCATCAGGCCAAATATCCACCTGCTTGTCTGTCCATCCAGGATTTTCCTCCTCAGAGAGCAGCGTGAAAAAGTGGGAAAATGTCCTTTGGCTGTGCTGCAGCACCCTTGTGCTTG
>NW_005054369.1:3769131-3774131 GCF_000277835.1 Geospiza fortis | reverse complement strand
ATTAGGGACACATCGTGCTGCTTGCTGGATCCGAAATCACAATTTCTTGATATTTAATTTTCTTTGGCTTTTAGCAGAGAGTTGTGGAAAGCCCTGACGCTGCGAGTCTCTTATGGCTAAATTATGTGTTCAGAGTTAGCTGGAGTATAGATTTAGTCCTGCTGCTGTTGCTCAGAGTCCATTGTAAGATAATTTGTCCCACTCAATTAGACTAAGTTGTCATGTGAGAAGTGCTGAGCTCAGAGCACCAAAGTTCCCTGGCTCAGAGCTGGCAGAGGGCTGGAGCCTCCCAGCGCCCGGCTCCAGCTGGGCTGGAGACCCTCAGAGCCCTGGGGTGGGCATCTCTGCTTCCCTCCGTGCCCCAGAGGACAGGCTGGGTGCTTGCAGCCCACAACATCTCTATCTCCCGATGTTGAGAGTAGGAAATCACCTGGAGAGGTTGTGAGCTCAATCTCTGTATGGGCCATTTGCTTAAGAGCTGGGCTCGATGATCCTTGTGGGTCCTTTCCAGCTCACAGTAATCTGTGCCTCTGTGAAATATGTTAAGGAACATGAGGTGGGAAGTCAAACACAGACCGCTTCAGCCTTAATGTTGTCTGTTGTAACCTGAATTTTATCCCCTTTACGGACACAAGATCTGAGAAATCTTTATCTGGTGATGATTCCTGGTGTCCAGGAGCCTTTCAAGGGATTGTTCATTGGGATTGTTCAGTGAAGAACCCTTACCTGCCCCTCCTTCTGTTCATTTACTGCTCAAGTTAGGGAATATTTACTGTCTGAGGGAGGAGGAAGGAAGGAGTCAGCCCTCCAGTTGGGTCCTGCTGATTAGTCTCAAACAGCATTTCTCTGTCTATTCCTGTCACATATTTTCTGTGTCACCCTGGACGTGTCACAGCCAGTTTTTCAGCGTGGCAGAATCCTTCCCTGCCTAGCTCCATGTGCAAGAGCCACATGGAGTTTTAGTCGTGGGAGTGCTGAGCGCTCACCTGGGGCCTGCTGTGGGCAGGCCCATGCTACCAAACCCCTCTGTTTGTGCAGGGGAGCTGGGAGGGGGGACAGGGGAAAGCGGGGAAAATACAGAGTATAACCCAGAAAAGAGTTTAAGGATATTCAGATGGAGTGCAGAGGGCTATGTATGGATAAGCTGGGCTGTTGGTGGAGGGGTGCAGAGGGTTCCATGCCGGGTGGGGTCAGTCCCAAATCTCAGTGGGGTGGGAGTCAGTCCCAAATGCCAGCAGGGTGAGGGTCAGTCCCAGTCCCACTAGGGTGGGGATCAGTCCCAAATCCCCTTGGGGTGGGGGTCAGTCCCATATCCCAGTGGGGTGGTCAGAAGGATGCCCAGCCCAGCAGGGCTGGTTTCAGTCTCTCTGTGCTTCACCCCAGCTGAAACCCAGTGACACAGAGCTGATTTCACCTCCTGGAAGGGCAGCGCTGTTAATTCTGAAAATGCTTAAATGTGATGGGCAAAGTGTCTGTGAGGAGGTTGGTGAGACATTGACTTAATAAATTGCAAGGTTAGGAAGATGTGCCCTGTGGAAGTCATGGAGCTCCATATTTTTCAGGGAATATAAATGTGTGAGGTAATGTTAATCATCATTCTCCATCCTGGACACGGAGCAGGACAGCTCTTCTACATATGAGAAAGTGATAAAATAGAATCATATCATTTAATACTTATAAATCAATACTCTGTGGGGCTTCTGCAAGCATTTGTTACCTTGTGGACAGTTGACAATGAGAATTTCTTTAGTGTAAAGTCTTTAATTTGCAGATTTACGTTATTGGAAGGAGCAATGAAAAACTTGTATTTATTTTGGGACATTTACAAATTGACGTGCAATTCCATTTCGAATGAGAGCACAGATCAATGATTTTATCCTCCAACCACTATAATCATAATTTGCCAGTTGTTTAGTTGGAGGGAGTTTTTAAATTAATAATAAAAAAAAAAAGATAATCATTACACCACCAACAAGACTGATTAATTAATTAGGCCTCGCTGCAATATTTAGATGTACCAACTTTCAAAGTGTCCAGGATGAAGCTAAATTACTTGGCTGTTGTTCTGGCGTGGCATTTATGGTAATTTGTCAAGCCTATATGCAGTAATGGATTGACTCATATAACGAAGGCTATAATTGCAGCTGTTAGGTAGGGCCTTCTTTATCTCAGCCTGTCTCAGCCCCCATTCCTGCATGATTTCTTGCTGTGCCAAAGCCATGTGTGTCTTGTTTTGTTTTAATACATTACTGACCCAGGGTCTCAGGTTACTGGGGTTCCTGTCATACATTTAGTTCCACTCTCATAAAGCACTGCACAAAAAATGCTGGAACAAGGTAACAATCATTGCTCAATACACTAAGTATAAATGTCAGAGTGTAAAACTTGACTGCAGGAGAAGGGTGGAGGGGGAGATAATAATTGAAAATAGGGCACTCTGAGCTCTAACAGCGAGGCTGTGAGTTATAAGGGCCGCTATGGCACCATGCAATATGTCTGCTATGTCTTGTTTATCATTAAAAGCATGATATCAACCATCTGTTTATTACATACATTATGCTATACCATCATGTTTTGTTCCAGTGGCTAAAAACGCCCCTGCAGACGTTACCAGGTTGTGTTCTCTGCCATAAAGCACCTCCCCACCGTGGTACAGGAGCACACATCTCATAGAACAAAGCATTTCTTTAGTTCTTTAGTACTTTTAAACTGTCTTCTTCTGTGATTCTCTCTTTGCCCTGACAGGCCACTTACTCACTTTGAAAAGTGTCTGAGCGTGACAACAGATGTTTCACAAACTTATCTTTTAATAACTTACATAATCGAAGAAGTTAACAGGTTGTTCACTTAATAGGGATCATTTATACAGGATTTTTTTAATAACTTGCTGGAAGGGGGAAAAAAGCACTCTTGGCTAATATGAAGCATATTTTGCATTTATTATGGGAAAAAAAATTTCAGGTAGGAGGTGAGGAGACAATTTGGGAATTTTCGTTAGCTGAAAAACTGCATATTAAACATGAATTGTGATTTTCCATCTGGCCCTACTGGTTAGGAAGCTGCAGTTGGGCATGATCTTCACTGTCAATCAAGGGTCCCCAACTGCGAGATGCAAACCTCATGACGAAGCCCACCCCAACTCATTAAACCAAAGCAAACTGTATGAAGTGCGCCGCTGTGTGATTTTAATATTTGGTGCATGTGACAGGATCATTTTAGTGATTTGCAGGATTTATCTCCTCTTAAAAGTACTGCCTAAGGCTACTCTAATTGGTAGGAAAGCAAATTCCCCCTTCTCCTCCTGTCACTCTTTGTTTTATTTACTGAGAACTGCCGAAACCTATTTACACAATAATGAGGATAAATCACCGTGATGCTTTCAACACAAAGAGAAATGTTGCGTGAGTTGAAAGCTGTACAATTAAAACTAAATTCAAAATATTTCTGAAGTAGTGCCTACAGTTAGTGGTCGTGATATAAAATTAAGACAAACGATGGGAGCAGACGCTGCCAATAGAACGGCTGAAATCGAAATTCTCGAGGCATCTTTTATGACGGACAATTTCATTCAAGATTGCAATTAAGTAAATGCGTGTAAGATGCTGACAGTAGCCCAGATGTTCCTCCTCAAAACGTGCGCGGCTCTTCCGTTTTTCTCATGGATGTGGAGCTCAGCTGCTTCCACCGCCGTTGTCTTTTCCACGGGGCTCCCACCAGCAGCTCGGGCACCACACCAGGGTGGATGCTCCAGGCTGGGAAGATGTGGAGCTCTCCTCTGTGCGGCTGAGAGGCTGCACCTCATCTGCTCTTGGATCCTGGAGAAGTTACTTGAGAGGAGACAGAACCTCCACACTGAGAACAACCCAAGCCAACATCCCGGTGAAGGCTGAAAATGCAACAGCTGAAGCTGGTGTCCACCGTGCTCCCGAGGATCTCAGCACAACCCAGAGCTGACTGAGATATTCCAGATGAAGATTTCCCTGACTGGATTTCATGGAGGAGAACAAAGTGCTGGGGTTGTTCCAGCAGAGTGAATGATGAACCCTGACTCTGCGATGCTTGCTTGAAGACTGCCACTGGAACAACTGGACCTGTGGACACCACCTCACACTGGGCTGCTGAGACCCTGCTGCATTTTCCTGAGGAGCAGGACAGCCCTGAACTGCTTACAGAGCTCACTTTGGGGGTTGGACCCAGATGATCTTCAAAGCCCACTTCCAACCCAAGCCATTCTATGATTTTATGTATCACTACCATGAGCTGTTTTATTTATTTTTTTAATAGAAATAACGATTAAAAATTAAATTCAGATATGCACGTGGAGAAGATCTTTACTCGCTTTTGATTTTTATTCCATGCTGTAACTACCAGATCTAAGGCAAAACCAACTTGTATTCATGAGGGCAAGTGACAGGAACGAGACCCTTTTTTACAGCTTACGCTTCGTCTGCTCTTTAATTTGCCCTGCCCAAGCCCCCGGGCCTCAAATTAAACCATATCATTGAAACCAAGAAAACACCATATGCACCATGAAGGGAAAATCACAGCTTTTGAGGACAGCCTTGCTGCTTTTATAGGACACACGGGCAGGTTGCTGTTGCTCGGTGGAACTGGTAGATGTGGCAAAGCAACAGGATAATGCCAAATGGTTGTGCCAAAATGGCACCAGGAATTTGCTGGTGTTGGCACCGCTCCGGTTTTACCCACGGCTGCTGCCGAGCACTGGCAGAGAACAGGGATCTGCCTTGCTGTTAAGTGCAGTGTAAGAGACCAATAAGTGTAATAATGAATAATTGAAGATGTATCTCTTATTAGAACACAGGTTTCGCGTTATCTGTAAACGGACCTTCGTTCTCCCTGAGACGAATGGGAAATAAATTCTTCTCGCAGAAGATTCACAAGGCATTTTTCACCAGGGCTGCAATAAAATACTTAAATAACCTGACAAAATTATGACATCAAAGTAAAAACTTATAAAATATTAAGGTCTAAAATGACCT
>NW_005054369.1:3755753-3758253 GCF_000277835.1 Geospiza fortis | reverse complement strand
ACGGGCAAATCTTAGGCATGCTAAATACACAGCAAATATTTAGAGAAGCTTTGGAAGGCAATTTAAATATTGTTAGGGGAAGTTGGGTAGCATCTGTGGAATGTCCCAGAGGTAAAAAAAAAACCAACCCATATCCTATCAAATAGTAAATATTCCATCTGAATAATAAAAATAGCTGTATTTATGTATATCCAGATAGGAAGGCGAAGCAGGCAGTTCAGGATGCTTTAAAGAGATTTTAATTTGGGATTATTTCAGAGGATTAGAGCATATTCTTCACATGCTTTCGCTGTACCAAATCTGTTATGTCTTCTTTTACTCCTTTGTGCTCGGGTTTTGGATACACCCTTTGGAGAGAAAAGCAAAGCTGAGAGTTTGGCAACTTCTGTCATGATAGCCTTGATTTTGGCACTGTATTGCAATGGTGAGGCTGAATTTCAGTGCCAGCTTGTGCCAGTGGAGGCTGTTACTCTGTGCTTTGGTTCAAAAATGCATGTTCTGAACAAGCAGGGGGATGTTCACTTTGCTAAAGGTTCTGTTGTATATTAATTTTAAGTTGCAGAGTCTGCACTACAAGATGACACCACTAGCATTTTGATTAAGGATTTTATACATGAAAAAATTTTCATTATCTTAGTTCCCAGTGATCTCCCAGGATTGGTTGGATTCCTGACCTGCAGCTGTGTCTCAGAGTGTCAGGATAAATGCTTGTGTATGAAAGTGCGACCTATGCTGTTTTCTCTGTTACATGAGCAATTAATGGGGCTTTTTACTCTTGGGAAAGTCAAGACTCTTCATAACAAAACATGCACCTTGGTGGGTTCTGCTCATTTTTCTTTCTGATTCGAGAGTGGTGTGATAAAGTCCTCCCTGCGACCCGAGGTGCAGCCTGGTTAAACTGTGTGGAGACCTGGAAAATACCTTTTTGCCTCTAAAAATCACATTGCGGAAGATAAAATTTGAAAAGATTGTGCAATAGTGTCTCAAAATTCTGGGATCATGTGCCTACTTTATCTCAGACAGTTGACTTCAGTTGAATTAATTAACTCTGCTGACTTTTAGGCAACTTTGAGATGTGGGTTGGTTATGTAGAAATCATGAGTTTGTATCCTTCAAAAAACCTAAACATTGGAGAATATGAGTCCTTCAGTGCTAAAAGTTAACATTAAGTGGATCTTTTTTCGAGTCCAAGCAGAATTAATCACTTTAAAAATCCCTAGGGCATCCCTGTATTAACAAATTTACCAAAATTGTGATGTTAGCATCAGTTTTGTGGCACAATTGGAAATTTGTTCTTTGCCTTCAGTTGAGTTTTAACCAGCCTGGGGAAACAAGATGTGAGGATAAATGGTGGGGTGTTGTTGGTACCTGGGGGTGTCCGTACCCAAGGGTGTTGATATCCAGAGGTGTCAGCACCTGGGGGTGTCAATGCCTGGGGTGGGGGGCTCCATTCAGGTGTTGGTACCTGGGGGTTCAGGTTCCTGGGATTTTGGTACCCAGGGATGTTGGTGCCAGGCGGTGTTGGTACCTGGGGGCAAGGGTACCTGGGGTATCAATACCCAGGGGTGCCAGTCCCAGGAGTTGTGGGTACCAAGGGTTTTGGTGCTTGGGGATTTCAGTATTTGGGGGCATCTGCAGCCCTGGGTGTGGGTACCCAGGGGTTCTAGAATCCAGTGGTGCTGGTACCCAGGGGAGTTGGTACCCAGAGTACTGGGTACCCAGGACATCAGTACCCAGGACTGTCAGCGCCTGGGGTATCAATACTCAGGGGTTTGGTACCTCAGTGTCTCAGTGCATAGGGTATCGGTACCTGGGGTATCAATACCTGGGGCATCAGTACCTGGGGTATCAATGCTGGAGTATCAATACCAGGGTACCAATAGCCAGTTTTGGTACCAGTGGGTGTCAGTGCCAAAGCTGTCAGTACCAGGGGTATCAATGCTGAGGTATCAGTCTCCAGTTTTGGTACAAAGAGTTTTTGGTACCTCAGGTATCAATACTGGGGTATCAGTACTGGAATATCAGTCCCCAGTTTCAGTACCAGGAGGTGTCAGTGGGAAAGCTGCTAGTCCCTAGGGGGTATCAATGCCAGGATGTCAATACTGGGGTATCAATACCCAGTTTTGGTACCAGAGGGTGCCAGTACCAGGGGGTGTCAATACCAGGGGTATCAATACCCAGTTTGGTAGCAGGGGGTGTCAATACCCAGTATCAGGGGTGTCAATACCCAATTTGGTACCAGGGGTGTCAATGCCCAGTACGAGGGGGTGTCAATACCCGATTTGGTACCAGGGGGTGTCAATGCCCAATTTGGTACCAGGGGTGTCAATACCCAGTACCAGGGGTGTCAATACCCAATTTGGTACCAGGGGGTGTCAATACCCAGTACCAGGGGTGTCAATACCCGATTTGGTACCAGGGGGTGTCAATACCCAATTTGGTACCAGGGGTGTCAATACCCAGTACCAGGGGCATCAATACCCAATTTGGTACCAGGGGG
>NW_005054369.1:3738253-3745753 GCF_000277835.1 Geospiza fortis | reverse complement strand
TACTTGGGAAGGCTGTTTTGCAAGGCTGTATTTATTAAAGAAGGCTAAAATTTCTGCTTGTAATACAAAATATAACAGGGAGAGCCAAACCTAGAAAGGCTTGAATTCTCATTCTTGTCTCAGAGTTGGAGATGAGACCAAGCAGAGCTCTGCTCCAGGTCCTTGCTGCTTGCTTTGCCACAGAGACCTCATGGTTGGGGTGGGAGGGATGGGTCTGCAGTGCCCACAGTCCTTGGTGGTCAGCTGAGAGCAACCACTAAGTCAATCATCTCCTCCTGAGGAACACCCTGCCTGGGAATGTGGTTTTTAGCTTATGTTGTCTTCCTCTGAAAAGCTTGTCCTGATGCCACCTGTGCTCTGTGGGTTCTGAAAGCACAGAGTAAAAAGTGAAATAAAATATCTCAGCATCAAGGAATGTAGTGGAGCTGAAATGAGAGTGCTGCTTGTGTTCACTCCAGCCTGGCATCAATATTTAGCCCGGTGCTCAGAGCCATCCTAATAAACTTGATGATGTCTAATTTCACCAAGAGTGGGTCCTTTTCACCAAATAATGGAACAAATACCGGTTCCAGTTGATGTTTAGTGAAAGGGTGCTTAATGGCCCTTTTTCTTTGACAGGATGTGAGCTCTCTGTATAGAAACAATTCATCATGAATGCTTCACGCTAAAAACAATCCACGAGCAGCAATACTTAGCATTCCTAGTGCACAATTCATTGGAGAATTTCCGAGCAATTTACAAACATTAGCTCAATAAGCCTCACAACACCCATTTGAGATCAGAAAAAAAAAAAAAAAAAAGAAGAAGAAGATAAGATACTGCTCTTCAGCCTGGATGTGGCACTAAGGAGCCATAAAGCTGGAGGCTGGTCCCAGCTCCCGGCTCCCCAGAACTGGGTGGTTCTGTGTGGAGCGGGGCATCAGCTGAGCCTTGCACAGACTCACAGTCTGGGTGGTGGGAGCTGTGCAAAACCAAATAGAGGTCTGACAGAAAGGATGTCACCTTTGGAATAATGGAATCGTGGAATGATTTGGCTTGGAAGGGACCTCAAAGATCATCCAGCTCCAAACCCTCTGCAATGGGCAGGGAACCTGGCCCATAATCAAATTATCTGGAGAGAATAAGTATCTCAAAAAACAACAAAAAACTAATACAAAACACCAAAAAAATTCAAAAACCTGGCAGATAAAATTAGAGGGAACTTGTGGCTTACACAGAGGCAGTTTCATGGAGTTGCTGATACTATCCCTGCAACAGCATCCAGAAAACCTGAGCATCTGAGCTAGGAGATCATGTCATCCACCACAGAGATCCAGATCTTTTTCAGCTCGACAGCTGAAACTCCTTTACAGGTTTTGGGATAGGAAGTTTTAAAGAAATGTGCATTCAGCTGAACTGTCAGCATCGATTTATTTATGCAGTTTCAGTAAACCTGGTTGTTTCCCTGCTTGCCTCTCTGATATGAGAGATTGCTCCTTCAGCATTCGTGTCCTGGGGTAACATCAGGGTGCTGCTCAAGGTTTAACAGAGAAGGAAGAGCTGGGATTAAAAGTTTTTGATTAGGGGATGCTCCCATAATTCTCCTGTGTGACCCACAAAGCTTCTCAGGATGTGAGGCAGCCACTGTTGTTCTTGTTGCTGGCCATAGCTGGGCCTTGTTGGGTGCTAAAGGAGGAAAGATGTTCCTGTTTTGCCTCCTGCCAGTAATCCTCTTGGCACATGGAAACTTCTGTGAGGTGTGTGCAGCAAGAACAGTCCCAGTCACTTATAAAGACTGACATGAGTGAATAAATCAAAGTTGTTCATATTCTGAACGTGGAAGCTCTGGCTGACCTCACTGTCCAGCATGTGCAAAGTTGGGCAGCATGAGCTGCTGGACTGGAGCATCTGAGGAACTCTGGCTGAGGAGAAAATCCTGAGCTTTGCTTGTCATTAGTGGTCGGTCATTAGCCAGAAAACCTAATTAAGACATAGTTTTATTATGAAAGATGAAAACATGAGTGCATCAGTAAAAAAGATGATGTCAGGCTGCCAAAGTCCTCCTGAGGATCCTGCGGTTTGCTTCACCTGCAGGGTGGAGACTTTCCAGATCAGCTCGTTCCTGCGGTGCAGGAGGGCGGCAGAAAGGAGTTTCCATCTTCCCAAGCTTCCCCCTTCCCTCTAAGTGCTTGCTGTGCTCCCCTGAGGCAGCGTTGCTGCAAAAACGGTTTATGGGGAGATGCCTGGATGATAAGGGTTAGTCCTAAATAATTGCTGGTTGCCGCTCAGCAGAAATAAGCTGGATTTCGATCCCTGGGTAGAGCGACTCCTCACAGCTGAAGGCTGGCAAAGGTTGAAGAGGTCGTAAGACAGGGCCTAATTTGCCATGTTCCTTCCCTTTCAAAAACAATGAGGGAGCCGGGGCCTTGCCGGTGGGCAGATCCCGCCTGGATCTCCCTGGAGTCAGCAGGAGTTGGATCGAGTCCCTTTGAATAGCTCGAGTTTCCAAACCGGAGGCAAAGCCAAGTGTTTTTCAGAAGATTGATCATTACCTTTGGAATTTTTCGACGTAGAGGTCATTACTGCTAATATAAGTTGTGAAAAAAATGAAAAGTATGAAAAAAATAGAGACAAATTCTCATCTGGTGTAAGTCATTGCCTTTGAAGTCAATGAGTCATTGAAATCAACTTTCCCACACCGAGCTAAGGATATGGCCTGGAGTCAATACATTTGTAGTTGTTGAAAAATTAAAAATATAAATTTGCCTTTCCTTGGCAATAATGTTCTGTTTATGACAGAGATCTTATGCTTTAAAATAAGTTCATTAACGAATGGGAAAGTAATATTTCACTACCAGTATTCTTTTGGGTATCACTATTTATGATTAGATTTTATTAAACTTCTAAAAAATTGGATTTACATTTTGATGAATCTAATAGATTTCAATTTTGTATTTTTATAGATTCTTTCTAAAGTTTTTCCTCAAGTGCAATCAGAACTGTTTGAAGAATGCAGGCAACCCACGAGACATGCGAAGATTCCAGGTACAGATCCCTCTAAATGCATAAATGATGTATACAAGACTTGATCACATCTTCATCTTGAACTTATGAAAAAACACAGTCAGTGCTTCAAATCAGTGTTGGTCCAGTGCTTAAAAAAATGCTGTCAGTATTTTACATTGCTCCCATTAATTTAAGTGCTGGTTCTGAAGTTCTGCAGAGAGCTGTTATGGATCAATGTTGGAGCAATAATTCCCTTAGGAATTATTTCCCTAATTCTCCTTCCTACTATCACCTTGTGTTGTAGTGTGCTCAGACCTGCAGAGGTTTTACATAGAACACAACTTTGGAGCACAGGGAAGTTCGAAACTCACACTTCTGTGGTTCACAACTCGTAGATCCAGCAGTGGTGGGCCCAACCCACAGACTTTTGTTTCAATGTTTAATACTTCACTTTCTCCTTACAGCTTTTGAGATATCCTGTGGTGAATCATAGCACTACAGAGAGGCAACTGACAGGATGGACAAATGATTTCCTCTGTATCTGGGGTCATTCAAAAGGCTCGTTAGGAAATAACTGCCCTTTTTCTGTTTTTTTTCCAAAATATTTCACAATAATTCATATTTGATTCCAGCAATAAAGTAGTATTGAGATGTTCAGGACTTTCTCAGTTTGGAGAAGAATTACTTGTGGTTAAACTTGATAGCAAAACATGTGACATCTGTTTTCATGCACAGCCAACCAACCGGGGAAGCCAGCACCCTTGAGCCAGCCAACAGAAAAGATCTGTAGCTGGAAAAAAAAATATTCCTTCAAAACAATCGAGCCAGGCTTCCATTTTTCATGCATCTCAGCTTCACGTGGCATCAGTGGTATTGATCCATCTGAACAGAACAGAAGGTCAAACCTGGAATGAGTGGAAATGTCCTCTTTGTCTCACTGATGACTAAATGAAGCATCAGTCACGAGTGATCTTGTGGTCGACAATGGAGCCAGTAGGCACTAGAAAGACTTTCCTGGGTCTCTTTAGCTAATCTCCCTGCCTCTCAGAAGGTTTAACTGGACTTAACAGGATGTCAGATCTTGAACAGTATTTTTACCTGGTTTCCCTGCCTCAGCACCTTTGTGGAGGTGCACTGCGGGAGCGAGGCGATATAACAAAGCGTAGCACGTCGACTTTCTTTTGCTGAACTACAGTATTTTCCCTTGGTGGCTGACCTATATAGACATGACAGAACAAAAATAGTTGTCATTTTCATATACACCTTGCTCTGTCTCTTTAATACACCGTGTTCTAGGAACCAAACCCAGAAATCCTGGCTGGAAATCACGCTTGCATGTTTTGCAATATTTCTGGAAGTCTGGGAATCTCATTAAGAGTGAAAGAGGATAGCCCAGTGGCCTGGCAGCAGCTCTGAGGCCGAGCTGAGCGTGCAACCTCAGCACCCTCTGAAGTGGATGTTGACAAGAGGGAAGGTGTCCACTTCTGGGAGGAGAGAGCTGGGGAAGCAGAACAGCCTGGCAGAGAACTGCCCTGGGGCTGTTCTAAAGGGTACCGCAGATGGCTGTCTCCAAGGAGGCAGGATACACAGAAAAGGTGCTGTGATAGCTGAGAGCTAATTATGGCTTGTGAATAAGAAACAGGATCAGAGGTGATCCAAAACATAGAAGCAGACAAGAATTTTCTTCTGATGCCTTGGACCAGCTCTGTGCAGAGGAGGCGCTCTGCTCCCCTTCGATCTGTGTTCGTTAAGTGTTTTGGTTTAGAAGCTGGTGGGAGAGCCTTTCAATCATCTTTGTTATAACCAAAATTTAGATAAAAGGAAGGTGGACACTAAGATTTGTCCTGCCTTGGTCTGCCCTCACCAGCTGTGTTGATAAGGTCTGACTTAGGCAGTGACTTTACGGACTCTACTCACCCCAAAGGAAAATCTGCAGCGGCCACTTCCTTTAGACAACCTGGAACCACAGTGAAGGGCCCACGCTGGAGTATTTAAATGAGATGTAAATGTCAGTCTGGGATAGCAGTGATGCACCTACGAGGCTGTGCTCCACACGAACTCCACGCAGCTCACAGTTTCCTCCCGGGCTGGCGCTTCCGGAAGGAGTCCCACGGCTCCATTGTGGAGGTGTTGGCGTCGGGAAGGTTGTGCCTTTTGCATACGTTCCTTTGCCATTTTCGACTGAGAAGCAGCTGGAAGCCAAAGGAGGCCCTATCCATCATCTCTTCTATGGCCGGACTCTGAACCTGGACACAAGAATAGGAGCCTTTCACTCAAAAATAAAGGAGGAAATTCCATTGACATACCAGGGTCAATCACCATCCAAATGAACTTGAGAAGGGATACTTTTCATGGATTGAAAACACTTTCACTATTCATATTCAACTCGGCCTTTTCAGATGCAAAAAAGTTCATTATCAGACATTAAATGTAATTGTAAAACTGACCTGGAGATCATTTACTGAAGAAAAAATGGGGAGTTACGATGGCTCTTGATTTATTAAGCTTTTTTTATTTGGAATCCTCACAACCCTTCATTTGAAGACAGTCTCAAGTGAACAAATTTTAATTAGATAAACTATCTAATCAATATATCAACAGATCAATCAAAACAGCAGCTTTTAAAATGAGTGGCTAGAGGGGTGTTTCTGAAACTAATGGCGAGAAGAATATTTCCCTGAATTGAATTCATTTGTTAGCATAATAGGAGATTAAACTCTAATTAGTGTAGCAGGTTCTGAAGAGAAACAATTGTGAGTTAAAAATCACCAGTGGTCACCACGTAAACAAAGATGTATTCAGAGATGTCATTCATTCGGTTTAAATAGAAACAGAAAAGTAACAGGGTGCTGTTTTGTCTTACGAGACTTGATTCGGGGAAAATCTGCAGGATTTTTGAAATGTGGGGTTTTGTTTTCTCTTCCAGGTTGTTGTATCAACAACAGTCAATGTGGATGGCCACGTGCTGGCTGTCTCAGACAACATGTTTGTACACAACAATTCCAAACACGGGAGGCGGGCTCGCCGCCTTGACCCCTCAGAAGGTACGGCCCCTTCTTATCTGGAAAATGGTAGGCACACATTTACATGTCCTTTTTTTTTATTTGCAGTGCTTTTTTTTATTTTATTATTTTATTATTTCCCTTTTTTTTTATTTTCACCATAGTTTATGTTGAGACACCACTACATTTACTTTTACATCATTTCTTCTCTCATCCATCAAAGCACCCATTAAAAAAAGTCCATTAGTATTTCTCAGCCCTTGTCAACTACAACACGGACGCTTCTGAATCAGCTCCTGACTTCTTTCTTTATTTAACACTTACAGTTTTGCAGTCACAACCAATTTTTCATCTTTTCCTATTTTATTTTTTCTCCTTTTTTTTTTTTTTATTTCGGTCTTGTTTTGCTTGCAGCTTTTTCTTGCTCTTTAATTTGACTTGATTTTATTTTGGCTTGTCATATTCCTTGATCCAGAGGTACAGTCTCAGGTTATGTATGCAAGTTTAAGTGGATGGTAAAAACATGACCGAATCCGTAAAGAATTTACTGTGAGGTCAATTTCCTGTGCCTGGGCCTTACTGCAGATTACGGCAGGAGGGGGTTTGGATGAGAAAAACAGCATAAAATGTTTTTCTTCAGCCTGACTCAATGTGATTGACTTCTTGCCTGAACTGCTAAAAGAAGATAGGCTGAGATGAAGAGGAGAATGGAAAGTGTCTCTGAAAATCCAGAGTTGTGAAATCCTATCTTTTTGGAGCCCATCAGCCCCTGAATCACTCACACACAATCGCAGCTGCGCCTGGACACGTGCACACGTGTATTTATTGTCCTGCAAAGCCCAAAATAGTCTTTTGGATTTAAATATCACTTCGTTTGGACTGTAAAATATAGGGATGTGTAGGGATGCAAACCAGCTCTCAGGGAACCTCTGCTTAATAGGATAGGATAGGATAGGATAGGATAGGATAGGATAGGATAGGATAGGATAGGATAGGATAGGATAGGATAGGACAGAACAGGATAGAACAGAATAGAATAGAATAGAATAGAATAGAATAGAATAGAATAGAATAGAATAGAATAGAATATTTTCAGTTAGAAGGATCATCCAGTCCAACTTCCTGAAGACTTTAGTATTGCCCAAAATTTAAATGCACATTGAAATACATTTAATTTTAATGCATCTTGAGTTCTGAAAGAGTTAGACTCTCAAACCTGCTATGACCTGACGTGCTGGGCCACGCACACCAGCTTCCACGGGACTCTTCTTGCGAGTTGTTACTAACACACTGACAGGATCATGGCTTTTTACACTAATAAAATTAATTAAAGCGATAACAATACTAAGCTGCTAATACAATCACTGTCGTTTTAGGTTTCAAATAGTATTTACCAACGGGCAGGGAGGGGAATGAGTGAGGCGAGCACCAACTATCAGAAGGAAACGCGATCTAGACATCAAAAAATGGAAAGCCATTTACAAATCCGCCGCGGTCCGCACACACACACACA
>NW_005054369.1:3720753-3733253 GCF_000277835.1 Geospiza fortis | reverse complement strand
AAGCTATCTAAATTGGTGGGCTTTGAACTGTAACAATTTTTCCATGAATGATTTTAACAAGCTGTCAATAGGCTATTGACATGAGGTATCATGAGGTTTTGTTTCACGGTGCCTTTTTAACCATGAATTCGCGTGTGACAATCGACTGCCCGGCCGGGGATGTACTTGAGGCACTTCATGGCCCTCTAGTGGAAGACTTGCTGTAGGAGGTCTCCCAGTACAATTGGACAATTAGTGTTAAAATTACCAGGAGTAGCCTTAAGGAGACATATGGAGGCAATTTTCATATGAATGATGCCCTGTGGCCTTTCCTGCAAACGAAAACCAAGGATCGTTTACAGAGCTTTTTCTGAAAAAACCCTTGTAGAACCCATATCTTCCAACGTGACAGCATGGAGGGAGAGTTTGGAGACAAGGAGCGCCATTGAAAGTCGTTTCTGTGATTATGTAAACTGGCTGGCATCAGCCTTATCAGGGCCATCTTGATTTAAGGTATGTTTTCTGTGCGATTCTTGTAGCTGATAACGCCCCACGCCATCAGAGTTCAAACACCACCACGGCACATTCCAGGAGTTGTTGAAGTAACCCTGTCCTACAAATCCAAACAGTTCTGCAAAGGTGCTCCCGGCCGATTCGTCTACACTGGTAAGTGTGTGGTTTCCATTCTCCTCTTGGGATGACAACTCCTGACACACAGGAATGAAAAATGCTGTTAAAAGTAGGATGTGTCTTGCAGGAAGTGTAGCTGGTGGTAGCTGGACCTCAAAAGACCCGTTCATGTGGGCACCCAGGAGCTCTGGTGCCCATCCAACCTCTTGGGTCTCAAAAATGTCCCCATGTCCCATGGGATCCGGCTCCCTCACAAGATGTCTGTTACTTCCTGTTTTCACGTTGGCCAGAAATAGATTAACAATGGTATTTCCTACTCTCCTCCAGCCAGAAAAAGGAGTTAAGAAGTGCTCAGAGATGCAAAATATTTTTCAGGCCATCTATCCAAACTTCTTGAACTTCCCTGAAGGTTCAGTTGAAGTTTTAGGCATCGGTTCAAGGAGCTGTTGTTGGATCCAAATGACTTTATCCAACCCTATTCACAATCGGTCTCTAAAGATTCTCTCAGACCTAACACTTGGGATACAAACTCACAAGCCTGGGAATGATTTATTTATGCCAATTCTTTTAAATACATTTGATTTTAATTTACAACAGCACAAGAAAAAGTCGGAACTTTGTGGTTTTGCAGTGGTTTTAATATGAAAATTCTTATTTTGGGATGAAGTATTGCTGGCTTTTTATCTGAAATGTGTATTAGAGTTTTTCTGGCATTTTCCAATGAATTTTACTGAGGTGCAGGGAGGGAAAAGGGAGAAATAGCGATTTAATTTACTGTACTTTTGGACGAGGATTCTAGGTAATAAATTTGATCTGATGAATCAATCACTCTTTTGAAAACAAAGAGCCTTAACTGTTTACTCGACAGACTGCAGGGATTCGGGGAGAGCCCTCGCTGCTTATTGGGTAGATAATGCAGATTGCAGATGATGTGCAGATGATGTGCATTTTGATGAATATTTTCCCACTAGACTGCAACTGTTTCTATCTATTAATTTAGATCTAATGGGAAAAGTGTGTTCCTGGGTAGTTTTAAGGGAGGACTTTTGAAACTGTTAATGCATCGTGGATATGCTTTTGTGTCTGCCTGATGTCTATTGTTGAAATGAACTTTCAAGTGATGGTAGCGCCTGAGATTCCTATATTCTCTCTATTCCCAAAGAAATCAAAACCTGAGCAAAAATGCTGGCATCCAAACCTGGGTTTCTCACTTCTGGCCCGTGAAGGAGAGAATATTTGCATTATTGATCTTTAGGATTGGGTTTCACCAGAGCTTCCAAATGGGGTGGTGGTGACTGTGGTGCTTTTGAGGCAGATGATCTATCCCAAAATTGTTTTGCTGCAAAGGTGGTGAGCAGAGCTGGGGCTGTCACTGCTGTGGGCTAAGAAATGCTCTTATGAACAATATTTTATACATATACATATATATATATATACAGACACAAAGATACACATATATATATAAATATATGTATACATGTAGAGCTTATGCAAAGCTACAGCTGAGTATGACAAGCTAAAAGAAGTGTCCAACAAAATAAAAAATGAATGAATTAAAAGCCTCAGCCCGAGTTCCAGATATTTGAGCTGTTGGGAGCTGGTGCAGTTCCACGGCGCGCAGGGAAGCGCCGCAGATTTGAACCAGATGACGGTCTGGCTCTCAGGGCAGAGCCTGGAATTCTAACTTGCTTTAGAGCAATGTTTTTAACTTATTTCTGAGGCGTAGATTTTGCAAATGTGGCTAATATTGTTGTTTTGAGGTTCTTTCTAATGTGGAAGTGGAACTCTTTCTAATATATTTATGGAACTGGAAGAACAAACCATTCATTTTTTCCTTCTTGAGGTTGTCTTTTGTCTTTATCACTGAGTAGAGATGTTCAAAAGGATCATGAGAATGTCAGGAGCTTCTCCCACTGGAATGAAATTGTAATAAAGTTATGTAACTAACAACACTCTAACAGGAATAGATATTTAAAACACCTTTGGAGGGAAACAAAAGCCGAGATCCCAGCAATAAGGAAATAAAGAGAGAAAGCCAGAGCCTGCCTGGCCGAGAAACTTCTGCTTTGCTTTATCCCCGAGTGATAGGGTGGCTGAGATAGTGTTTGGAAATTACAGCTGCCATTGAGAGGGAAGCCAAGCCTTGCTGTATTTCAGAAAATGAAAATGCTGTAGCCTGGCGGAGGGAGGGGCCGGGTCCCCAGGGCATCTGTTTCCCATCAGTGTCCCACCATGCTTGCAGCCTGGCTTGGCACTCTAACATTTAACCTTCCCAGCAGGAGGTAGACCATAGGGCAACAAGGCTGCGGAATAATGAAACAAGAGTGTAGTGTGGTGCACAAAGCCTTTGTGAGCGCACAAGTTGAGACATTAAACCATCAGGGCAGGGAGATGCGAAAGTTCCAGATTTTTCTCCAAAGCCCCCATTAGCCCGGCGCAGAAGCAGGAGCGCGCCAGCTCCCAGCAGGCAAAGGCAAGGCCTTTCCCCATCTATCCATGCCTTTTTGCCCGCTGCTTTCAACTATTATAAAGATACAATTACCTTGGGAGATTGTGGCAGTTCAGTTGATTAGCACGGTGAATTAAAAGAATGAGTCACAAATGACATGTCCGGCTCTTCTCTACTAGTCCTTTGTATTCCCAGTGTACCTCACCCCTGTTGTAAGAAGGTCAAAAATTAGAGAGAGATAACAATTTTCAAGCAGCTAGCACTTAGGAGCAGAATTAACAATCATTCTGTATGTAATTGCCAGTTAATAGTAAATTGCCTTCTAGACTGTAAAATGCAATATAAACTGGTGGGCACCTAAAATTAAATTAATGAGGTATTTGCTGCATTTAAAAGTGAATAGTGCAAATTAATAACTGGGTACAATACTTGTTTTAATACATATCGAGCGGTGCAGCGTTTGCTTGTTTAATACTAATTTTAAAAGTGCTACCCGAAAAATTTGCTGTCTGTGGGTAAATCGAGTGGTCGGTGCGGGTTGTAGCCATAATTTTGCTGGTACAGTCTTCTAGGTTCCTAAATTAAATATCAGAGATTATTTTTTAATTAGAATATAAGCACTGCAGCCTTATTTGATTATGGCAAATTGTGATTTGTATGCTTCGAAATGAAATTATGTTACAGATAAAATTGCACCTTTACACACATATTTTAAGCTCTGCAGATTCTGTTGGTTTGCTCTCAGCTGAGCAGCAGGATTGTGTTTACAGTGTGTTTGTGCCACTGCCTTCCTGTTTCCTCTGTGTTTTGTGTAATTTCCCAAGCAAATAAAGGGTGCATAGCCTGATCTAGAGCATACCAAAGCAGTTTCAAAGAACGATTTGTGGCCCTTGGAACTTTTCATGCCTGCTGCTTCCACCCTAAGGTTTTTGTTGCACGCCCCTGTTTTGACAGCTTCTTTGGCTTTGAGGCAATGCCCCAGATTGTCAGGAGGCAGCAGATCCCTTGCAGGGGACCACGGTGTGTGATCACCACCACGTCCCCAGCAGAACGCATGGATGTCCAATCCATGGACCCATTCCCAGGCCTGCAGTGCATTTGCTGCTGGACGTGAACATGAAAATGATTGCTCTGCACAAAGCATTGTGTTGGGTTTGGAGGTCATGAGCCCATTACTTGAGGCTCAGGGTCCCTCCTGATGGAGTATTCGTGGCTCGGGGTCCCTCCCGATGATGGAGCGTTCGTGGCGCGGCACGGCTGGCGCGGTCCCCACGGGGGGAGTCCTCTGCACTTGTGACATTGTCCAGGTTTTTGGGCTTGGCTCGCTCTCCCCTCGGCCCTTGGCTGCTTTCCTGGGCTGGCCCCCACCCCTTGTCCCCCTCTGAAAGATCTCGTGTTCCTCAAGTGTTTGGGAGATCTTTTGTGCACATTCAAATGCGGTTCTGTCAATGGTGCTGTTACACTGTTTAGAGTCAATAGCTCCCTTCCATCACAGCCAACACAAACTGGCTGTCTCATAGGTCAGTGCTCTTTAAACAAATTACTTGTATCCACAGAGCAAATGATTGTTAATTGCCTCCCACAAATCATACTATTTTTACTATGCTAAACTCCACGGCAAAGGCCTTAGTTAAATTTAAATCACCTGATTATTTCTTGTACATATTCAATTATTGCTCTGAAGGATGAAATCTGGTGACTTTGCAAGAGGAATGCTAAAAATATACAGAATGTATCCAGGCTTTTATTGGAAAGGCTTAAAAAAAAAAAAAGAAAAAGCAGTTACATTCATTTTAATGAAATCCTCAGCATTTCTAATTCATATATATTGCATTTCTTTTTTTTTTTTTTCCTGTTAAGTGCTGTTGTCCTGAAGCAACTTACAGTCACTGTTATTACAGTATTGGTTATTTATTGATCAGACCTTGTGTCAGTATCAGTTGTTAGCAAGCTGAAAAAAAAATCAAGATAGAACAGATATTCTTGCCCTTTCTTCAAGCCGGGTCTCTATAAGTCAGTCAAAGTTTAGTGTTCAAGAGTCAGACCCAGAAAGTCTGTGTTAATGTGTAAAACTGCTTTATAGGCCTGGAGTAAAATGTATTTTTCTGAAAGCAATAAGTCAAAGGGGAAGGGATTCTGGTGAAGTGTCTATTCGTATAAAGAAGGTTTTTGAGCATGACATACATTTTTAATTAATAGGCCAATGCTAAACATACAGACATGATTTAGTAGCATCAAGTCAATAGTGTGTTGGATAATGTATATTATATAATAGCTCTTTTTTAAACAGTAGCAATTCCAGGTTTATCAGGGTCATTGCTGTCCCCTTTCTTTTCTGTCTCAAAGGAGGCCAGAAGAATGAGACATACCATTTGTGCTATTGCACAAGTAGACTATTTGTCCTAATCAGTGACACCCATTTACTAGAATTGCTTAAAATGAACTATACCTCATACAGAAATCGCACATTTAGAGTGTTCCATTCATCATCGGAAAATTGAGGGCCAGTAAACTTTTCTGTTCCTCCAGCGGGATCATAGACATGCATCAAAATGTTAAAAAATGATTGGTGAGAGAGAACTGTCACCCATTTATCAAGGAAAAGGAACATTATTTGCTAATTTCCCAACCAAGGCAGTGACAGGGTGCTTCGTCTTTAGACCCATGGTGACCAACATGGCCTTTTTGTTATTAGTACAAGTCAAGCGCTTTTTGGCTGTTGCTAACAAGACACATTTGTCTATCATCAGAGAGTGCTTTATTTTTTTCCAAGTAGCTGTGACCAAAGTCTGCTCTGGGTGCCATGAGCGGCTGCACCTCGCCAGGTCGTGGTAGCACTGAGTCACAGCACCACTGATAAATCACAAAGTTTCCGTGTCAAGGTGAAGGTATTGACTCTGCTGTACCCAAACTGACAAAATGTAGCAGCCAAGCGATGGCAATTCATCTTAAAAAAGAAAAAAAAAAAGAAAAAAAAAGGACAAAAGGGTCATCTTGGCTTCATGTAATAATCAGGAAAATTTGAGTGCTGAATAAGACCTTTGCCTTGTTTTCTCTGAGAAGCGGGAAAAACGGCTTTTCTCTTTTATTTTTTGTTGCTATATGCAGTCTGGAGCTAAATAGTAAAATCAGTTTCCTGAATATTAAACTGTCTAATTCTATTTTTCTTTCTATAACTTTAGCTTTACTGCTAATTTTTATGACTGTAGCCTGATTGTACTGCTTGGGCTGAAAACTTCCCCAAGTTTCAAATCAAGGAAAACAGGTGGAAGGACAGGAAATAAGATCTTTCACTAAAAATGTACTTCTTGTTCTCATATTATGAAAGCAAGAGAGCAAACAGACAAATCTGGGTTGCGTTGGAAGATATCCAGGTGAATTCCTGGGTTTGGCTGGTTGCTGCTATCCATGGCACCAGTATTCCCATTAAATTAATTTGTACTCTCAGGAAAGTGCTATGGAGATGAAAAGAAACATGTGGACTTTGTGGCCTTTGTGTTGAGAGCAACATAACATGGAAACTAGGAAAATATCCAGAAGCTCATGGTTAAGGAAAATAATGATTTTGCTGTATTTTGAAACTCATTCTGTTGCATATTCCAGTGCCACTGCTGTAATTAAAACACTTGGAAGTGTTTTCATGTCAGAAATCTGTGTGTTACAGATATGTTCTTTTAGCCAGGTGGTTTTCATGGAAGTTGATTTAAAGGCACTGGCTGAGGCCTAGTCCTCCTCAGCATTAAAAAAAAATTAATTCATTATCACAACTGCAGTGAATGTAATTTTCTAAGGAAAAATGTCAAAAAGCATTTCAAAAATCTGCTGGATGTCAACTATTATTTCTATTTCACAAGAATTTCTAAGACTTCACAAGGTGAATATGAATTCCTGTGGATGCCCATTGATTTTTGAGTCAACTCCCATTGAAGCCATGGGAATTGGTGTGGATGGAAGAGCTCCCTGGTAGAGCTGGGGCTCTCTTCTGGAGCTGGTTGAGGGTCAGCTGGTGCTGATCCCATCTGGAATATTCCATGGTCCTTTCCAGGGATGTCCACTGGCTGTGGATGTGCCAGTGGAGCAGGAGATGCAGGGATGCAGACATCTGTCCCAGCAACCCATGCTTGATGAATTCCCTTTGCTATCCCAGTCTTTTATAAGCTTGAAAGCTGCAGTCTAGGACTGGAGAGTTTCAAATTTTAATTGCAAAATTCCCAACTCATTAAATTGTTAAGGATGGAAATAAAGGATTTTTTTTTTTGGCAAAATCTTGAGAACTTGTTACATTTGGATGTGCGTTATGGCTCCTCAGAAAACTCTGAATTTTGTTAGCTTAATTAAAAACTTTCAGCATCTGCAGTTTTCTCTAAGATAAATAACTTTGGCATACAAAAGTATTTTTATTTAGAATATTTTTTTATATCTGTATATTTTAGCATTCATAAATATTTTAAAATTTCCATTGAAGCCTAAACAGATAGTTTAACAGAATTACGAATGATTAAAATAATAACCCAGGCTTGCTTTCTTTTTTTTTTTTTTTTTTGAAGTGGCAACATCCACTGTGCTTAAGCATTTAATAAAGCTTTTTATAGACTCTATGCATTCTGTGAGTTATTTGAGGTATTTTTCCAATATCCACAAGTAATACAGAGATTTCACAACTTTGAGTAAGATCTATTTTTGTTTAAATTATTATACAACAGAGGAATACAGTTGTAGGAGCTCTGTTAGATGATCTTAAGGATCTGATTATAAGTCCTATTTGTCTAAATATTATATTAAAATATGACAGTATTATATTCTTATGCTGGGTGATCGCTGCCGAATATAAATGGGGAGGAAGTTGTGCAGAATTCCAGCTCTTACAGATGTTTGCTGAGGCATCACAGATTTCATATGGTTCTGAGATGGATAAATACCCCTGAAGAGCTCAGCCAGTGATGACAGGCAAATGATCACATTTGCCATTTGCTGCCATCAAGCATCGTTTCCAGAGTACCTGAAATTCTTATATTTCATTGCTCTCGCATTCAGAGGACCTGAAATTCTTGTATTGCACAAGGATTGTGTAATTCAGCTCTGTGGCACAGCAGAATTTCAGGGAGAATTTCTGTTCTCTCAGGCTCTTGTAGCAGAATTCCAGCATAATTCTCTAAAATGTGTGTGGAAACAAGTGGATGGGGATGGATTCACACAGACCTATCTGTAAGGAGGAGATATTTATTCAGCTGTGTGGCCTAGCAAAGGAATAAAGTCCCAAATAATACCCCAAATGCAAAAATAGATGAAAGCTCAGTTTATTCCAGTAAAATATATCTTAATTAGTAAAGTACCTTGGAGTATTGAGCAGTTGAAATGTACATTTGGCTGCTTTGATGTAGTAGCACATGGTAACACACTTTCCTAAATCAGGAATATGCCTTATTTCTGGAGTACAATATTTTGGTATTTTTGTCATATGTTGTTTTCATAAAATGCCATGTTTTCTTGTAGTTCCGTATGTGTTGGGCTGTGGGACTTCCTTGGCATGATGAGAGCATTTATGATTTGATATCACACAGATTTCCTTCTCCTTCACTGAAATAGTGCCAAGTCCCTCCCTTGCAATGTTCCCTGCTAAAAAATGGAATGGTTTGGGTGGAAGGGGACCTCAAATCCCACCCAGTGCTCTGCTGCCATGGCAGGGACACCTCCTGCTGTCCCAGGTGCTCCAGCCCCAATGTCCAGCCTGGCCTTGGGCACTGCCAGGGATCCAGGGGCAGTCACAGCTTTTCTGGCCTGCCTGCCTTCCCTGTAAAAAATTCCTTCTGGGCACATTGATGTGTCACCTGGAATTTCCCATCAACCAACACCCCCAAGTCCTTCTCCTTGCTGCTGTTTTTTACCGATGTGTTCCCCACTTTCTCATGCTCATTCTGTAACTTTAATTGATGGCAAATTTGTGGGTATTTGACCCTGCAAACTCTTCTCACACTGAAATGCGTGGTGTGGTCTAATACAAAATCTCCATTGACCAACACCTCAAGTGGGTTAACTCCAAGTGCTTTCCATTCCCTACTTCAGACTTCACCTTCAAAGCCTTTAAATGTTTAAATATATCCAGTATCACTGGCTCTAAACACCCACAGCAGCAGCAGAGTGATGTCTGTACAACGGAGAACATTGGGGTGATGTCCATGTCCATGACCCAGGTGAGGCTGTCCCCTCCCATAAATCCAACCATCATGTGGCTCTCTGGGACCAGACATGTTTTCCTTCTATCCAGGTGCTCATCCAGTGACCCTGGATGTGGAGAGGAGAGAGCACACACAAGCAGAGGGTGTATGAGGTCCTGTTCCCTCTGTACTGCCTGCTTCACTCATTTTTAGAGGGTTGTATGGCATGTTAAGTGCTTTTCATTCATTCTCCCCTACTCTCTCATCTCCCTCTCCTGCTCCTTCTCCATCTCATCCATTCATTCACTCATTTAAAGTAAATCTGCAGCTATTATGATGGTAATGACTTTTTTGGCAAACATCAGAGCCTGGAACACAATCGTTCTCAGTCAAAGTGGAAATGCCCTTGAGGAATCGAGGGTCATGAGGTATTAGTGCTTCACTTGTCACTGAGTGCCACCACCAAAGGTGTGCCAAGAGCCCGGGTCCTGTGGTGGGACAGCCTGGAGGGGCTGGGCTGAGGATCCCTGAGGATTATCTGAGGGTAGAAGACCACCATGGTTTTCCCATCAGATGTTTCTCAGCAGCCTCCTGGCATCTCTTGTGCACTGAGGGTGCACGAGCCCTGCTGAGACCTCACAAGTGCTGGCATCAGGCTCTTGAAAATCAGGGGACAGATTATTAGTCACAGAGTGTATTTAAACCTTAAACATTTAGGGGAGATGCTTGTTGTTTCTTTCACAACTCTCTGGCCCCTCACCCTTGTTTTTTGCCTCCCCTCATGCTGTGCTCCTTCCATCCCTCCTGGAGGAGGAAGGCACTGGTTGGTCTGGTGGGTGACTGGAACACACCAGGGAGTGTTTTCCCCTAATTTCTTTTCCCTCTCCACTTTTGAATGCAAAGTTTGTTCTGCTGGGGATGCTCTGGCCTACTGTACAACAGACCCTGAGAGGGATGGATGATTCCTGAACTGAGTGATTTGACATTCATCTTCAAAGATCTCAAAGCCACAGATTAGCCTTCAAAACACTCTTTTAATATTTCTTGGTTAACTCCTATCACAGACTGATTTGGGCCAGAAGGGATCTTTAAAGTCCCATCCTCTGCCATGGCAGGGACACCTCCCACTGTCCCAGGTGCTCCCAGCCCCAGTGTCCAGCCTGGCCTTGGGCACTGCCAGGGATCCAGGGGCAGCCCCAGCTGCTCTGGGCACCTGTGCCAGGGCCTGCCCATCCTCCCAGGGAAGAATTTGTCCCAATATCCCATCTAAACCTAATCCCTTTCTGTTTGGAGCCATTCTCCTTCATTCAATGACTACACGTCCTTGTCTCCTCCTTTGTGAGCAGCCCTGCATCCCAGTATTCCCTGCCAGCTTCTCCTTGATGCCTTTTTGGGGCTACCTAAATACAAAGGCCAGACAAAATTAAGGAAATAAAAAGCAGTTATATATATTGAAGAGCAGGACAATCCCTCTATTCACTCCCACACACAGCCAGCATTGTTAATGTCAACACCTGGGGTGGGCCTTTCTTTCCAGCGAGGAAAATAAATAAACAAGCAAATAGGTAAACAAACAAACAGCATGGAGGCAGTTTTCCCCATGTTAGCATGAGCATTTTAAGGAAAATTCTATATCATTATCGGATCGAGCGTAATTATGAGCTGACCTGTGAATTTTAGGCCTGTAATTGAAACAAGTGAGTGAGTGCCATTGTTTCCCTTCCTGCCATCTGAGGGAAAGTGAAGCAATTACAAGAAATCGGGGAGATAAAGACAAAGGCGTCATTTTGGTTTTTTAATGAAAAATCTATTTTTAGTTTCTTTGTGGAATGAAGAGAACTTAAATGCCTTTAAATTTTTTTCTTTCTTTCTTTTTTTTTACAGTAAATAGGTTGTCCTTAGTAAGTCCAGGGATATTAGTCCTGCTTCAACAAGCAAGAGTGCCTTCTGATGAATGATGTGTTCAACCCCTCCATGCCTTTGTATTTCCTATGCATTCCACAATGCTTGGCTCACCCTGCCGAGTTCTGTGATTGAAATTCATTGCCAAATTTATTGAGAAATTAATGAGAAAAGCTGCAAAGTATTGACTTTGAGAGGAAAACACAACTCATCTTGAATGAGGAGGAAAATGCAGCAATAATTTAGCCACTATTGATTTTGCCCTGTCCATGTATTGATCTTCATTTTACAATATTAATTTGCACCTGCAATCGGCTGCAAAGGGAACCGATTTCATTTCTTTGCAGTGTTAATGTGCAAAGCATTAGGTGCTCTTAAGAAGTGGTGGTATTACAAGACGCATCGGAAAGGCTGATTTTTTCCTTATTTGTGCTTGTTACCAAAATAGACTAAAAATTAATTTTTTTGTCTGACAAAATATTAAAGCAAAAACCCATCTCCGATGTATATACCTCCTCTCAGCCCCGTAGGCTGCTTTTCATCTGGGTGAGGAACAATCAGCAACCTGAAATTCCAACCACTTCTCATCATCATGCCCATATCAGTTCAAAGTTCATGAAATTTCTATGAGCATTGATCTTTACCCATTGATTTTTTTTTGCAGCAGATCTTTGAAATTTTAATTTCCCGAGCATCTGAATTTCTTATAGATGAAATGCACTTGGTAGAGACAGTTGATGATAAAGTGGTGAACTTAGCATCATTTTAAAGCCTAAAAAAAGGAGAAAAAACAGGCATTTGCAGACTTTGTATAATGTTTTGAGGTGAAATGATAAAGGTGCTCTGATAGGGGTGAAGTATTCAGCAGGGAGTTAAATATCAATTTTGTCTTCAGTGGCCGCACATTTTTAATGCAACTTTTTATACAGTCATTTTTGAAAGAAAAGCTATCTGGAGAAACAGCAGGACTAAGAGACATTCTTCACTGCACAATCATTTGCTCACAGCAGTCTTTATCACCTGGTCAAGTTCACCTAGTTACTTATCAGTAGGACATTTAATAACCTCAAGGTGATATAATTGCTATTGGCATTTTTCCCCCTTGGATTCAGCTGGTTAATGTGTAAACTACTTGTCAGCAAATAGCACTTTGTCACTGAAATCACTAACACCCTCTAGAGGAATGTCTCTGTATTGAGCAATTTAATTTTACTTTATTTAATTTTTACACATTACAACCTGTGTTCATTCAGGCACGTTGAAGCCTTGCAGTCTGCTAAAGCAGGGTGCGGGTGTCCCTGTTAGTAAAATATACTATATCTTATTTAACAATCCCCATGGCTTAATTGAAGCTCTCTCTTGTCCCTCAGAAAAGGAACTGCAGA
>NW_005054369.1:3713253-3715753 GCF_000277835.1 Geospiza fortis | reverse complement strand
CAGGCAATATGCTAGACAAAAAAGGACCACAGGGATAAATCTGAAGCTAGCAATAGCTGGACATATGTCATAATTGCCAGTTTCCCATAAATCCACAGCCAGTATAGAAAGCAGCCCGTGATGCAGACATCATATCATGACTGTAGTGATTGCTATATATGGCCTCAAGACCTGTAACTTTGTTACTGTGCTATCATTTTTGCAATATATTGGATAACCCTTTGACTATTTTCCAGCCTAATTATAAGTAGAAGTAATCATTGTTTTGTGAAGGGGGAAAAAAATAAAAACCTCTTCCTCAGGATAGGTTGTAAAATGAGGTTTGTGGCCAGGATAAGGTCTGAGAGGAAAATTGCACATGGGGTGTAAATTTGTGCTCGGGAGCAGTTGTTGGGATGTGTATTTTATGAAACCCCTCTGCTTAAATCGCCTCATCTGTTTATGTTCCAGCGCTTAACGAACCCACCATAGATTACGGCTTCCAGAGGTTGCAGAAAGTTATTCCACGACACCCAGGTGATCCCGAAAGGTTACCAAAGGTCAGTGAAGAGTCAGAAAGCATCTGTTTATTTTTTTTCTAATTAAATACGTGTTGCTAAGCGATGCCTTAGGCTGCTCATCACCTGTAAAATAACGCTGCGCACGAACTCCGGCTGAGCAACTTCTTGGGTAGGTACATCAAGCTGCAAAAAAACAACCTGTACTCTTAAATGTGACCCCTTTTCCACATTAATTCTTTGCCATTAAGTTAATCGACAGTTTTTAAGATCGCACCTGATACTTGCAGGAGAGTATTTTAAAGAAGGAGAATGGATTTTCTGATACAAATATTTTGGATTCTACAAGAGGGACATAAACTTCCTGCGTAATGAAATAGTTCAATTAAACATTTTCCACTCCAGTAGCTTGTAGTGATTTCAATCTAAGCAGCCCCACTCTGATCTGTGATTATTTGACTCTTGTTTTCCTTTCATTTTCTAAAGCTCGATTCAGTTTAATCTTTTGTTTACAAAGCTTTTGTTATAAGTCCCTGACTTAGCAGGCTAACAAATGAAGTCCACATATTAATATCTAGAGGGACTTTTCATTTAAATTCAACAAAGACAAAAGCTGCCTGTGTTGTTTATGCACATGACACATATCACAGAAATTTCATTTTGATGTAAAACATTAAAGATAAGTCATGCTTATAATTTTCCCTTTTTCTTTGATATAATATTGTCTTTTTTCCTTCAGCGCAATCTCTGATTTTCAAGGCAAACTTGAAAAACACAAATGAAAAATGAAGTCATAACATTATGACTGATTATTTTGTATTCTGTTCCTGTGTGCATCAAGTCTTGACCACCTCTGAGTTTTATTAACACAATAAAACCTTTTAGACATTACCTTTTAATGCTCAGCATGAACATAAGCAATATCATTAGGTCTCTCTTTTAATTTGTGAGCATGCCAGCAACTCATATCAGATATTCACTGTCGCAAGAACTGTAGGCAGAAGGGGAGATTTTTAAAGTGTGTTTCCCTGGGGGATTTTTGCTCCTGAGGGTTGAGCTCCAGCAAGAACAAGTTTGTTCCTCCAGTAGAGCTGGAGTCATCCATGTCATCCCCCATAGGGCTCTTGCTGCCAGTGTTGCCACCTTTGGGTTGATACAGGTATTAATGATATCACTTTCCACCCAGAAATATATGAGCTATACATATTAATATGTATTTATATGTATATATGAGTTTTGTTATCACCCTCTGTCTAAAGGTCTGTGTAAATGTGCAGCCATTTCCATCAGCAACCTTCTGAAAGTAAATTAATGGAAGATTCATGATGGTCTCCTTAAACTAGTGCTGCTTTGGAATTTGGGGGGACATTTGAGACAAAATCTTGGAGAGACCCTAAGTCCTGTGAAGGCTTAGCCACACGCCTGTAATTTTTAACACCTGCAAGGGCAGTGGTTGTGAATCAGCAGCTCCACACCTGTTCAGAAGGTTAAACTTGCCTTTGGAGGGTTGGAGCCTAGGACTTGTGACATTGGAGTTTTTTGGTAGGTGAGGAATTTAAAACAGTCTCCTCTACACGGATGGGATCATCAGGGATGGGAGCCTACAGGAAAGGTGGAGAGGGATTTTTACAAGGGTCTGCAGTGCCAGAACAAGGAGGAATGGATCCAAACTGAGAGAGAGTAGGTTTAGAATAGGCATTAGGGAGGAATTGTTCCCTGGCAGGGTGGGCAGGCCCTGGCACAGGGTGCCCAGAGCAGCTGGGGCTGCCCCTGGATCCCTGGCAGTGCCCAAGGCCAGGCTGGACACTGGGGCTGGGAGCACCTGGGACAGTGGAGGGTGTCCCTGCTCGTGGCAGGGGATGTAACAAGATGAGCTTTAATGATCTTCTCCAACCCAAATCATTCTGGGATTCCATGATTATTCCCTGACTGGTTCTCCCACCTGAGCATCTCTCATGTTCAGCCTCTCTTATTGTCAGCCTCCAGCGCAGAGTGATTGCAGG
>NW_005054369.1:3688253-3708253 GCF_000277835.1 Geospiza fortis | reverse complement strand
ATAAAGCATCTCCAGTGGGGGGAAAAAAATAAAATTGGCAAAGTGTAGAAAGCTCTTTGTTATTCGCAGTAAATATACAGCGTGTATGGTTGGTTTATAAAATAATTATGTCTCGGTACCTCCACCTGGTTTTGGAATATTTACACAGATAAATCTAATTTGATGTCTGTGATTTTAAAATACTTTGTTTGTAGGCATGTGTGACATATATGTTACTAATAAAAGTAATAGTTGATTTAATTTACCTGTTGTAATTGAAAATGCATGTAGCATATTGCATTTAAAATTAATTTTGATACTAATGAAAGGAGGGAAACAGGATTATTAGATATGTTCAAACGCATTTTTTTTTGCTTGCAACATAATTATTAAATTGATTGCTCAGATAGGAACAAATTGTTGTTTAAAATCCTGATTCCGCTATGTTTCCTCTTCTAAAAAGATTGTCTTTTAATGCGTTTCCAAGCTAATAAGCCTTATAAAATTCTGTACTTGCTCTTGAATTAGTTTTCACTGATGGCTACACCTTATGAAAGCTTGTTGTTAGCATAAAAAATATCAATCACAAAATGAAGACCCCAAAACAGCCTTTTAAAGTAAATCACTGCAACAAAAAAGTTTTTCTTGTCAGCTCTGGCATTTGAAGGTGCGGAGAGGCTGAAAGTTCACGCAGTGTGTTGGTACAAAGCGGGACTCGAGCCTGTTGATAATTGCTCCTAAAGACAAACGTGAAGGCACCTGACACAGCTGGATCGAAGAGAGCTTTTGTTGGCTGTCTGTGCTAAGAGGAGAGACAACATAGAGTGCTCGCGGATGATTTAAGTAGGGTTGGCGTGATAAGGTTATCTCAAGCTGCAAGAGTTGATAGGGCAGTGAGAGACAACTCAGAGCAAAGCTGTGCAATCAATTAAAACTGTGTAATATATGCTGCATGAGGAAACCCCCCAGCCCTAAGTCTATCTTATAAAATAACATTATTTTTTTGGGGTGGGGGGGTTTCTAACACAGTAGGTTACAGTCGCAACACAAGCAGTGTTTCCCCGCGAGGATATGTTCCCAGCAGTACTCCTCAGCAGTCCAATTACAACACAGTCAGCAATAGCATGAATGGATATGGCAATGCCGGCATGCCCAATCTAGGTGTACCAGGTTCCCCTGGATTTCTTAATGGCTCCTCAGCTAACTCTCCTTATGGCAGTAAGTGTCTATTTTTGGTAACACATCATCATATAGATTCATATTTACTACAAAATCAACTCCTTGCATTGTTTTGATTTCCTCTATTGTCAGCTACTGGATAAAAGGAGGGGTGACTCTGGAGGCTGGACGTAAAAATGAAAATAATAAATTGATCTGTTTGTGCCAGAATACAATCTCAGCTGCAGAAAAAAAAAAAAGAACGAACAAAAAGAAACGAAACAAAAAAAAACCAAAATAAAAATTGGACTGCGCAATTCGTAACAAAAGTCCAACACAAAAGAGTTTGCCTATTATCCAGAGAGTGGCCAAGCCAAGGCATTTCATTTTTATTTTTTTATATATTTTTTTTATATATATATCTCTATATATATTTTAAGAGGCAAGGCCCTATCACTCTCTTTTTCCGTGTTTGCCGTGAAAACCTCAATCTGAGTCCTGATTATTTTTGCTTTATTGCAGTAGTGCCGTCAAGCCCTACCATGGCAGCCTCTTCGGTCACCCTCCCTTCAAACTGTAGCAGTACACACGGCATTTTCTCATTCTCACCTGCCAATGTCATCTCTGCAGTGAAACAAAAGAGCGCCTTCGCTCCTGTTGTCAGGCCCCAAGCCTCTCCTCCACCATCTTGCACCAGTGCAAATGGAAATGGACTTCAAGGTGAGCCCGATCTCTCTCAATTTTCTCTCTTTCGGTTTTTTGTTGTTGTTGTTTTTTTTTTTTTTTGGTGCTTTTTTTCCTCGGGGAGAAAGGTACCTGGCTGGATTTTTCAGTGTTCTTGTAGTGATGCAAAAAGCACGGGGAGAAATAGGGTAGTGTGAATGGTCTGCTGAGATTTTCAGGTTTTTAGTTCATTTTTGATGCTTGCATTAGAGCAAACACCAGTTGTTTTTCTGGCATTTTCCCTTAGGAGTCCGTGCCTTAAATTTTAAGGGAAGACTGTATCCCGGAATGCCTCTTGGAGGGTTTGTGTATTCCTGGTGTTTTTATGTTTTCTGAACACATTTCTGTGGATGTTTAAACCCAGCAGTGTTCTGGCAGGACACAGTGTGATTTCCTCACTTTATATAGGGTGCAGTAGTGATTTTAAATATGTCAAGTTAATATAAGTCAGGTTAAGCCCTTACTCAGTGGACTGAGCTTTCCTGGACAAGGCGGCCCTGTATGCAGTGGTTTGCATGCTCTGGTGGTGCCAGCTCTTACTGTGGTGTTAGAGTGGTTACATCCCTAAATGAACTGAATAATTTAATTAGGGCAGGCAATTTTAATATTTTGTCTTTTTTTTTTTAATATATAATCCATGTGATTTCATGTGGGTAATGCAAGAAACAACTGATAAATCAGTGGCAGAATGTCCATGGTCACCTGCAGGGTGTGGGGCAGGAGGAATTAAGGCACAATGTGAAAGCAAAAACACAAACAAAGAGGTCACCCTAAAAAAGGAAGACTCGTGGCAAATTTTACCACTTTTAGGGGGTATTTTGACATGCATATAGGTGCATCAGAATCACTGGGAAGGTTTGTTTGCCTCTGCTGGAGGCTCAGTGCACAGTGCAGTGAATTGAGGCACTTCAGATCCCATTGAAACCAGGAAGGGTTGAGGACAGTCTCATCCTGAGGTCGTCACTCCTCTTGGCTTCCTCAGCTAAGCAGCAGCAGCAGCACAGGATTATTTATCTTTGTATCACCACGACACCCATAATCCAACCAGCACTCACAGGCAAACAGATGAGGGGGATTTTAACTTGCCAAACCAATTCTGGACACCAGCATTTTGTAGGGTGCTGAAGGCATTTTGGAGGGACATCATCCCAATCCCACAGAGCTGCCTGTCCTCCCCAAATCCACTCCAGCATCTCAAAATGAATCTTTGTGTAGTTTACTCTTAAATTCTTGGCCCAAAAAACCATCTGAGACCTTGTTATGCACTCAGGTCATCAAAGAGCTGAGAATCCAAATGCACAAACTGATTCTAGCATGATACTAAAGGAAAGGATAATTTAATTAACAGGTTTTTGTGTATTTCTTTAGTGGAAGCTTCACTGTGTTACTACTGTAAGTGGAAAATTATATCCATATTCTTAGAAAGGATAATCCATTCATAAAATAATCCAGTGTCCTACTTTCATGTTTTTGTAATAAGACACTGGTATGAAAAGTAAATACTGAAATAAAATAATGAAAAAAAAGGGAAAATGAGATAATAAAATAAATAATAAAAAATAGACAAAAAATATCAATATGGTAACATATGACTTAGATCTGAGGGAGGAAGATCAACTAATTGATTTTTATTTACTCTGATAAACAAAATTATTTAAAGATCTAAATTAAAATGATCCAGATTTTTGCCATTTCAGTATGTGAGTAAGGGTCTTCCTGTCATATACTCAAGGTTTTTGGTACTTAAAATCTCTAGATTACCTCAAAGTGGGGTTTTAAGGAGAACTGGGAGGGCAGAATGCCTGCACTGAGCACCCAATGTCCCTTAGCACCTCTCCAAGCCCCCAGTAATTGCACATCTCCATCCTCAGGTACAAAATGCTTTTTGTGTAAAGATCAGAAGATGACTTGGAATCAGCCAATACTGACTTGTTAAATAGGTCATGAATTCAGCTCTTAAGCTGAGCCCAACCTTGCTTTGCACTAAGCTTTTTCCATGCCCAGAGAGCCCAGTGAAGACCTAACCATGCCTTCAACCCCTGATTTTTGGGATTCTTTTGGGGTCATCCCTGATCCTTTTGGGATCATCCTTTTGGGTTTTGGATCAGCAGCTGAACTGTAAACCAAGTGTTGAAATTAAATAGATAATACATAGATAAATAAATAATTAATTAAATAAAAATAATCAAATTTCCTCTTTCAGGTGAACCTGAGTCATTTTGTGTTGAGCAGAATGACCCAGAGAAAAAGGCAGAATGTCCTTCTGGCCTGGTAGTTAGAGCAGCGACTTCCAGGGTTGTGGCAAAAAAATTTTGCATAATTTATGCAAAGTAGACGGCACCCCAAGGTGATGCTCAGTGTTGTGGGAGTTAGGGAACTGACATGGAATCACAGAACCCCGGAATGGTTTGGATTGGAAGGGACCTTAAAGACCATCGAGCTCCAGCTTTGGGCAGGTACACCTTCCACTGTCCCAGGCTGCTCCAAGGCCAGTCCAGCCTGACCCTGGACACTCTTAGGGATGGAGCAGCCACAGCTTTGCCTGTGCCAGGGCCTCAGCACCACCTCAGCTCCCCACCCAGGAGTGCTCTGTGAGCTCCTTCACCATCCCAGCAGGGGCATCATCCCTTTTTCCACCTCGATTCTTTGAGTCAATTCAGACTGAGCTCACAAAAAGCCTCAAATTCACCCATTCCTCCTCACAGATCTCTGCCACTGCCTTGGTCTGAGCTGCAGCCAGGGCTGAGGGGCAGGACAGGGATGTGTTTGTCAGCTCCCTCCTTCATGAGACATTGTCAAGAAAAAACACCAGCACTGCCGTGTGGGTACTTATCTACACTGCATTTGATCCACAGAGTTCATTAGGGAGTTTCTGCTTCTCCCTTCCTATTTTCTCTGTCATTTGTTGTCAGGGAACTCTTTTTAAAGTTTAATTAGTTGCTTTCTGGACTCTGTACAATCACCTTGAGAGTTTTCTGATCAGCACATTTTCTACATTAAGGTAAAATATGGAATTTGAGAGCTGCAGTCCAATGCAGCTGAAGTTGTTTTTTTGGTGATCTTTAAGTAGAGAGTCTCATTTTAGGGCAGGGTGTGAAGGAGCTGAGGAGATGTCGCTGTTAGGAATGGCCACATTCAGGCAAGCCAAGAGGGCAGTAAGAACTCACTGGTGGTGCATAAGAGGCAAATCCTGCAGTTTATGGATAAGTAGGGCCTTGGATAAGAATGGATAAGAATTTAGACAAGGGTGATCCTTTTGCAGGGATCTGGGCGTTAATTGACCCCTCCCTGGTGGGTAAACCACTGTAGGGTATCTGTGTGTGGGAAAAATGCTGCTTGTGGTGCATCTAAGTTGGTGAGAGCAGCAGAACTAAGCAGTTCCAGCTGGACCTCAGGGGGATTGTTCTGTCCCCCAACAAAGAGTTAAACAGAAGTTGAGCTGCTCTGATTTCTGGCTTGTGCTGATGTAACCCTGAGCATCAGGACCACCCGAGCCCACCACACCAGAAGCAAGAGCTTTCTACCTGTAAGCACAACCCCAAAACCCTCTCTGTGCTGTAGGACCTGCTGCCCAAGAGTGAGCATGGAGCCATCTGTAGGTGACACTTCTTTGGTAAAGAGATCTAAGACACCTTCCAGTGCAAGATATCCCTGCTCATGGCAGGGGATTGGAACCAGATGGTGCTTAAGATCCTTTCCAACCCCAGCCATTCTGGGATTTGATGATTCAGAGATTAAGACAGAGGTTAAGAGTGAAAAAGGCAATCTGGGGAGATCTCAGGGAGGTCAGGCTGGGGGCAATGCCAGCCAGGGCTGATGTTTACTCCACCTCCTTGCTGCCCCCATGCCAGCTGCATGGCCACGGTCAGCCTAAGGAGGGCCAGCACGCATGAGCTGCAGCTCTTGGAGCAGAACTCTCTCCCTGCTGTCCCCAGGGCCTGACTCACTCCTGTGAGTAAGCCTACAGAAAAGGGCTTTTGGGCCTTATCCAAAAAGCCACAATCTTGTTGACTCTGTGTGACCTCCATAGTCTATGATCAGAAAGTCAAGTACTCACACAGATTTTTTAAGAGCAGAATCCTGCCATGTGTGTTCCTTAGGGCAGAGAGCCTTTTCCTGTTTAAAACAATGAACATTAAAGGTAGAAAAGAAATTTTTTAGTGAGAGACTACTGGCTGACTGCAAAGTTGGAAGCACAATATGTGTTCAAAATTTGGTTTTCAATTGTAATTTGCTTTCTATAGATTGTGAAAGATATTGCTTTCTGGTTATAGACTATAATGCACAGCAAAAGGCTCTCTATATTCTTTTAAAATTGCATCCTGCTTAATTTTCTGGTCTTCATCCAGATGAAAGTATTAAAATTATTATTAAAAAACCCACCAGCTCATTTTTCTTTAAGAAGGCGTTTAGTATCAATTTGCACGGCAGGAAGGTCAGTACAGAAATTCACAATTGTCAAAGACTGCTACTAAAATAAATTGTGAAATGCACATCTGGAGCACCAACTTTGCACCCCTCCTGAGACTGTGCCACAAAGAGAGTTCAACAAAAATGGTTAAATTAAAGAACTGAGATATTTTTTCTTTCCTCCAGAAAAATATGGCAGCAGATATTCTAAGTTTTCACACAGCAGAATCATAGCATGGTTTGGGTTGGAAGGGACCTTAAATCCCATTCTGTCCCACCTTCTGCCATGGGCAGGGACACCTTCCACTATCCTAAATTGCCACAAGCCCTGTCCAACCTGGCCTTGGACACTGCCAGGAGTGGAGCAGCTGATGGCTGAATTGAAGCACAAGGCACTTGAGGACATAGTTTAGTGGTGAACCACAACAGTGCTGGTTGATGTTGGACCTGGCCTTAAAGGTCTTTTCCAACCTTAATGATTCTGTGATTCCATGGCAGCTGTTCCTTAAAATGACCTCCTGCACCCCCAGGCCAGGCGCACCCCAGATAGCCAGACTGGCATGGTGACAGATCTGCTGCTGAATCCCACAGGAGAAACCAAACTGAGCCTGGGGGTTTGGCAGGTCCAAACTCAGGGTGAGGTCATCAGCTGGGCTGATGAGGGGTAGAACAGAGGAGATTCAGCCAAGGGCTGTTTTTAAGGGCTTTTTGAGGGTGGTCAGGCCTTGGCAGGGGCTGCCCAGGGAGGTTTGGAGTCCCCATCCCTGCAGGAGTCCAAAAAATTCCTGGAGGTGACGCTCAGTGCTGTGAGGTGGGGATTGGGCACAGATTGGACTTGGTGACCTTTGAGACCTTTGCCAACCTAAATGATTTTGTGATTCTCTGAAAACATGATAAGGAAACTGAATATTTTGGGTCGAAAGGCTCTCTGCCAATATAACCACTGTTCTCCAGTTAAATTTTGTAACTTAAGTTGCTGGTTAGGTTTAAAACATTCATTATGAAGAATGCTGCAAAATTATAACTTCAGTTTTGATTTTGACATTTTTGACACGTTTAATTGGGGAGAAAAATGGCAGAGTTGGAAGATTTTATCCTATTTCATGAACATCACCTAAGCTGTATTTTAGGGAGGTTTAACTCCATCCTAATCCACAGAAGGCTCTAGCAGGACCAGGGGCTGCTCTGGGCTCTTGGAGCAATGCTGGTTGTGGTGGTGTTACCTATGAAATGTGTACAGACCCAATTCTTCCAAACCGTAAAGCTGCAATGGCGAATCTGAAATAAATTAATATTGTTGAAATTAATGAACTGAGAAATTGAAGTTCACATCGCTACACGAACAAATTTATTAATATCTGTTGTACATAAATTAATGAGAAATATCATTACGGCAAAAATTAAACAACACTAAAATTAAAGACGGTCTAAATTGTGCTTCTACCAAAGAGTTAACTAGGTAAAAACAGTGGTTGTTGGCATCTCAGTCTTTATCTGTTAAGAAACCCCAGGATATGGCTGGTCAGGGGTGTTAGTATCATGGCTTTTTATGGTGTTTGAGCTCTAGGGTTGGGACAGTGTTTAGTGTTCTTGGTTTTGGTCTTGGAGAGTCCTTGGATTGCTCAGTCCTGTTTTTATCATGAAGGAGAATAGTGGAAAATGACATTTTCTGCCCAGGGCATGAAGAGGTGAATGTTTGGGGATATCTCCACGGGATGGGGATGCAGCCAGAGGAGTTGTGAGGAGCCTGGAGAGAATTGAGCCTGGGGAAGCGGGGATGTTCTGCCCTCAGAGCTCTTTTCTCAAGGAGAGGCTGTGTGGGGTGTGATTTGCTGGGAGGAGCCCATGGTCCTTGCTCTGGGGATGCCGTGGAGGAGCCGGGCTCTGCTCTGCATCCTCCCTCCCTGTCCCGTGGTGGCTCTGAGCCCAGCATGCCAATAACAGCTCCTTTTCTTCTCTTTTTTCTTTTAGCCATGTCCGGGCTTGTAGTCCCGCCAATGTAAAGTCACTTTTGTTTACCTACCGTAGCACCAAGCTGCAGAGGATGGGCTTAGGGGACAAGTTTAGTATATTAAGACATGCTGATGGAAGCAGTATCTTCACGCAGAATCAGCAACGAGTTCGAAAATGCTACAGGAAAAAAATAAAAAAACACCCACAAAAAAAAAAAACCCACAAAAAAAGGAAAAAAAAAAAGACTTTGTTTAAAGATTTTATTTAAACTATTAAGAATCTACATGCAAAACAACCTACTTCTTCATGAACAATTCCATTTTATTGACTGAATTTTTCTCATATTTTCACATTTCTCAGTCCTGGAGAATAAGGAAAAAGCGACGCCTATTTTGTATAAAGTTTCTGATTACGTCTTGGCTATGTCTAGTACTTGCTATGTGTTGGGAGAAACTTTGTGGATGCACCATTTTGATTATCATGAAACACTGATGAAAAATGCCTCCGAACATTTTTCTGTACTCATAACTAGATTCACAATGGTTGTGTATCTCTATAATGTGAAATATTTTTTTGTGGTGGAAAAAAAAAAAGGGGGCCAAGGAGGTTATGAGCCATCAAACTGGAAAAAAAAAGAATAAAAAAAAAAAAGGATGAATATATGATTAGAAAACAAAAAACCACACAAAAAACCGGGGCGCGGGGGCGGGCGCGGGGGGGTTTATCGTTGCTTAACTTCATCTTAATGAAATGGAACTTTGTAACTTATTGTAGTTAGAAATTGTAACTTTGATATTGAATTCTCTTGCCTTCAACAAGCACACTGACAGAGAAAAAAAAAAAAAGAAATTGCTACTGTCTGTTGGTTTAAAGAAATGAAAAAAATATACTTCCACTGCTAGAGCTTCCTGTTAAGCAAGTGTGATCTGCAACATTTTTTCAACTTTTGCTAGCACTGTATACTATTGCATTTTAGGCTACTGTGAAGTCTATGTTTCTTGTACCAGAAAATTGTCCTTTTGACTTCTAGATCCTTCTTCCCTAATGTGTTTTGTATGTGGTTATAAAATTGTAGACTTTTGTGATTTTGCCAAAGTTGTAGCTAAATATTTATACACTTGTCTTGAATTTTTTTCAGATCCACTTAAATATTTAGACAAAAAAAAGCAGATTTTATTCCTTATGACCGCTATAAGGAATAAAATAGTCTTATCCATTGCAACACTTTCTTTCACATAAACACTTGCAGTCACTAAGGGAATTTATTTTGTAACATATCAACTATAAATATTGTATTTATCTTTGAAATTTTGTATATTGCTTTTCCTCATTTTTTTTTATGTTCTTGTATGTATTGGTTTTTGTCCTGGCCTGGTATCGTGATGCTGAAAATAGCATTAAGCCAAGAACTGTTGCCTTCATGTTTTTCTTTTAAATAAATCAGTGTCTGTGCATTTCATTTGTACTTCATAAGGTTGCTATTGTTTAGCCTTTCCATCCTTTCTTTTTTAAATTTTTTTTTCAAAAATTCAAATTCATTGTTTATTTTTATATTATTTTTAAGTTATCAGAACAAATAATTTTGAAAGAAAAAGTCGTTTGTTGTATAGTCAAATCAAAATTGTGCCACATGGCTGTAATGAATACTAGTAGAATATGTGCATGTGATACAGCCACAGAAAAGATGAATCTATTTTGTGGTTGCATTTTTTATTTTCTTTTTTGTTTGTTTGTTTTCTTTATTTTTTAATTTTATTTTTATTTTTTTTTTTTTAAGATTGTAAAAAGTCATTTTTAGCTGCCACCCATGACTTTGCCACATAGCTGAACTGTGTTTACTGGAAAAATTCAGAGGCCTAAAGTTTAAAAATAAATTCACTTCTGATGTTTTAATTAAAATGTTTGCCACATGAACTTCTCTGATGCCTTAAAAGTGAACTTCTTGGAAGAACTTTTGTGCTGTTTTATCACAGGCTTACACCACAATTGTTAATCACGACTTCATTTGGATGATTTCTGGTGTAAAAAATAAGGGGACAAAAAAAGCACAATCCTGGTGTACAATTCTGCCACTCCTTTATGTGTCGATTTTCTGCTGCACTCTGCATTCTCCCAAATCCTGCTCTGCTCAAAACCGGGGAAGGTTTCACGGGAAATCAGGATCACACTGAATTTTTAATGTCTGGGAGTTGTTTATTTAGGTTTCTTGGGGTTTTTTTTTAGGGAACTTTTTGTAATCAACCCGTAGCCGACGGTACTTTTTAAACTGGAATGACCTCCGTTGTATTCCGTGGCTCTCAGTGCCAAATCCAGCCAGAGAAACGTGGAGTTGTTTTTATTTTTACTTTGCACTAAATCCTTTGCCAGCGCAGCACTGCAAAACACGTTGCAAACTGCAGCAGAATTCACCTTTTAACCAAAAAAGGAGGGATCATTTTGTTAATTATTATTAATTTTTTTAATTATTATTATTTTTGTATTTTTTTTTCTTTTTGGGCAAAAAAAAAAATGCACATTTTAGTCAAGCTTTTCTGGAAGGTTTAGAAGAAGGGTTCAGCGTAGCACAGCTCTGTGAGCACGGCCAAGGCTTGGCTAGGTGAGAAAGCCTGAGAAGTCACTTTGGAACTGAATTGCCTCCGTTATATTTTGTCTAAGTAAGGTTTTGCTCTAAAAAAAAAATAAAAAAAGAGGTCACGTGTACATGTTAAGAAAGTCTGCAAGTTCCTTCATAAATGCAATCTGTTTGTGTTTTAGATTAATTAGTCAATGCACTCATTGCTTCATTGTCTCCAGACGGAAAGCTTCACTAAATGGTAGATTTTACTGTTAAAGACCCTACAATAAGATTGTTTTATCTGTACATTTTTTCATATATTTAACTGTATAAAAAAATGTTCATTTTACACAATATTTAATTAAAGTATTTCTTGTCTGTGAATTTCATTTTTAGTAATTTTATCTGGTTTGATTATTAAAAAAAGTGACTAAACACTTAACGAAATAACGCAACACCGGGGGTTTCATTTCTAAATATCAGAATTTTTATTCCTTTGTTATGAAAAAGCCCAAACCCTTGACGTGGTCTTTCCAGTTCCCTGGGAGGAGGATGAGGAAGGAGATCTCCGCTCTGCAGTGTCAATCACTTGTTGCTCAGCCTCGGTGAAATATTTATCCAAAACTGCTCACTTTTTCTGAAGAATAACAGCAGAATATCTCTTTTTCTTATTTAACCAAAACAGTGCACTTCAGACAGGCTTTTTGTAAAGCAAAGGTAACAATAGATTTTTTTTTTTCTTTTACTATTTTAATATCATATTGTAAAAGTCTGTAAACAGGAAAAGTTATTTTAAACAAAGCACAACCCAAATTTTCCATGTGGTGGTTTGACACTGAAGGTCGACGTGCTCGTCTCTTAACTGCTGAGAAGGAAGCAAATTCTTTTGCCAATTATAATACTGAGCACAAATATTTCATCCTCTGGGCCATAATATGTGCAATGCACATAACATGGGTGCAAAAATATATTTATAATGAGGTGGGCACATGCAACCTCAGAGCTGGAGAGTGTTGCAAAGCTTTGCCTTGATGTACAGTACTGAGTTCCCCATCCCAGACACCCAGTGTGCTCCTGTATCCTTCTGTGTGAACAGCACCACCAAAAAAGGGCATTTCCACAGGAATATGGGTCTGGCAGAGGAACGTAAGTGCCTGTGGTGGTGAAACGGGGAGTTTGTTCTGGAGTTTGATCCGGTCATTAATCAGAGGGCTGCTGACAACTTTGAGAGGGCACTGAGAAACTCAGAGCTCCAAAGTGAAGGGATGGAGTGGTGCATGTGGATCCAGTGCCAAAGGACACACTGTGTGTCCCAGCCCCTCCTCAGCTGCCTGTGGTTCAGGGATGGAGTGGGGAGAAAGTAAAACTCAGTCATTGCAGTCACAACCTACAGGAAAACTGGGATTTTTAACCATGCTTCCTTTCTTCTCCAGCATTTCCATAGTTTTCATGTCAGATGAAAACTGATTTGATAAAAAAAAGGTGTTAAAGCTGCAGAACACTTTGGATTATTATTATTTTTATTATTTATTATTATTGTGCATTGAAAACTGTTCCACTCTGAGTGTGTGTCTGTGTATCGTGTTTAAAAGGCAGCATAATCAGATGCATCCCGCTAAAAAATAAGCTGGTTTTTAGGGATGAAAGTCTGCACAATGCCTACTGGCATTTTTCCTTTTAGTTCTATTTCAAAGGTTTGAATAATGAGCATCTAAATGGTTCCTCTAACTTTCAATGCAAGGAAAACACAAAAGGAGAAAACCCACATATGACAATTCCTAGAGCAATCCACCACCTACGACACATCTGGGTAAGAGCCCTGCTGAGGAAATATGTTGTGTCAGCCCACAGTGAGTTTAGACGCAGGAAGATGATAAAAATTCCTTAATCAAAATGAAGGAATAAGAGTCTCTAAAAGTACATGCCAATTATTGCAGAGCAGCTTTTAAAAGTCTTTCAAGCTTTTAAAGATTATTCAAAGCACTTGAAATAGGCTTCAATCTAATGCCTCATTTCATTGCATTAAACAGCCTAGTTAATAAAGAATCAATATATTCAAAGGGCAAGGTTATCTTTTGTCTATAAGGGGTGGTGTCATTCTGAACCTTTTATAGTTCAAATGCTGAAAAAGACCTCATGAAATCCATACTCATCAAGTGGGTCAACTAGAGCAATAAAGAGGCCTCTGAAAGAATGGCTGCACTCCTTTAAAACAACTATAAGTCTTATCTCCCCACATAGTCCTCACCAGGCTCCACCAGAAAATGTCAATTTCTCATCAAGACAAGAGGCCCGGCAATAATTTTTTCCCAGAGAATACACACAATTAGGAGAATGCAGAAAGGCCCCACCAGTGATTTGTAGCTTATTATGTCACCGGCGGGGGGCGGGCCGCCCCCCCACCTTGATAACGCAGGTGTCAATAGGGCCCGCAGTGATGTTTGAATGCGAGCCCCTGTGAGCGCCTCCCCCGCGCGCAGATCGCGGCGCCGATAACCGCGCGCCCGCCTGCCCGCGCACAGCGCGCCCCAAATTAATGCCCTGGACAAACCGCACAAAGGAGCGCCGCTTCTTTATCCTCCCCGAGACAATTCCCCGCTTTACCCTTCAAGGAGCTCTTTTATGTGCGAATAAGGTTGCTTTTAATGAAATTGAAACTCATCAGAGGAAATCAAAACCCTCAAATCAGATTACAAATTGATTTTCTCTTTTTTTTCCCTTCCTTCCTTTTTGGCCACTTGTCGTTGTTCGATGTAGTGCCCTAAGTTTTACAGGGAAAGGAAGAGAAAGCATCCAGTCTGGAGTCAGGGCACGCAAACAACCTCTAAACTAAAGCATACAAAGGAGGAATGTTCCTGAAGTCCCACAAGTCATAAAAAGTTTTAAAAAGTTGCTGGTATTCTTCAAAACTCTACCCAGATACTTCATAAAATACTAAAGTTGTAATTAAATGAACTGTCTTAGAACTTAAAGTTGTATAAATCAGATAATGAAACCCAAGCCATTTCCCTTTCTCCTGTGCAATGCTAAATTTCATTGTTAGATGAAATATCAAATATAATTTCTCAGTGTTCAGGTCAAAATTAACTGATGGAGGAGCTAGGACCTCCTGGTCTGGGACCCTGCTTCAGGGGTGACTCACTGAAGCATTTTGGCCAGCTGGAATATGACAGTGACAAAGGTGATACTGCTGTGGCTCTATTTTATTTCTTAAAGATTTTATTTCTTAAACATTTAAATAAAGCAACAGTTGCACTTAATGGTTTTGTTTTCTCTTTGTTGGCTTTATGCTGTTACTGAAAGGACATAATGAATTAAAGGGTGAAGTTAATTAGTCACAAAATTGTACATTTTTGGTGCCCACAAACTTTCAGAGGATTTTAGTTATGTGACCCTTCGTTTGCATTTATCTTTAAATAAATGAAGCTCCTTGAGAAATGACTTTGTAGCAAAAGCAAGTACTGAACAGGGGTGGTGACAGTGCAAGGAAATTATCTGAAAGCTGCTTTGCTTCAACCAGACAAAAATCACAGATTTCCTACTGTGAAAAATCTAAAATAGAAATATCAAGTGAAACAAAAAGAACCTGAGGCTCGAATTGGTGTTGGTAACAGCCAGCTAAGAGTTGCCCTGTATCTACAAGGAAACATGGGATGGAAATACTGAGGGGAAGATGGAGAGAAGAAAGGAGGAAGATGTGAAAAAAATTGTACAATGAAATCCAATAAAATTGTATTTAATGATCTCCGTCCTTGCGCCATGGAATTCTGTTATGGGATTGAGTTCTTGGGTTGTCTCTTGAATGGTTTGGGTGGGAAGGGACCTCAAATCCCCCCCAGTGCCACCCCTGCCATGGCAGGGACACCTCCCACTGTCCCAGGTGCTCCCAGCCCCAATGTCCATCCTGGCCTTGGGCACTGCCAGGGATCCAGGGGCAGCCCCAGCTGCTCTGGGAATCTGTGCCAGTGACCCTTTTCCTCCTTAGGACAGCTTTAGGTCCAGGCTCTTGTGTCCACAGACATAAAAGAAACTGTAATGAGTATAAATAATAATAATAATAATAATAATAATCATCATCATCATCATCATTATCATAATATAACCTCTAATAACCATTTCACAAGTCTATTTGGGCAGACTGGTTCAGTCCATGGTGCTTCTTCACCTTTTTGGTTTATCTGTGTGTCTCATCTTAGAGTAGGTCATGAATCCAAAAATTGCTGTAGCATCCCAAGGATCTCTGCAAGGACTTCCAAGGTTTCTCCTCAACTATTTCCTAGCTTATTTCATCCCTTAAGCACAGCCTGAAGAATTTACATGGGCCAAGCAGTGGTTAGGGACCAGCCAGAGGCTCTGAGGCATCAAGGGGTAAAGCCAAGCCCATGGGTGAGGACCATGGACCTCACAAATCTAAACAAATATTAACAAATCCCTTGAGCTGTTAAAGCCTGAGCAGCAGGGGCCCAAGGATATCAGTACTTAGCAAAATATAAACATAATTTTTTTTTTTTAATTGGAAAGCTACTCAGAGACCTTTCAAAGCTCTAAACCAGTATTAAGTGGCCCGAACCTGCTAAAATAGCATTTTACAGAAGTCCAAGCCAAACCATCCTTGCCCACCTCAGCCCTTTTCCAGAGCTGCATACCCCCAACCAGGGATTTGTCAGGATCCTTCAGCAGCTCAGCCCTGAGCAGTGACAGAGCACAGGGAACACAAAGCCTAAGAGCAGCCCTTCTAACAAAAAAGGTGTCCTGGAACAACCTATTCAGGGTATTGCACATAAAGATTTCAAAAATGCTCTGCTGTTGATGGTTCCGAAAGGCCCTGACCAAGTAACTGGAAAGGCTCAAAATTAATAAATACATGAATAAACACAGAAATACAGAAATTAATAAATACAGTTGAGCCATATTTACATTAGTGATGTACACTAGAAAACTGCAATAAATAATTTTAAACTTGGTTTTCTTTTCTTAAATTAACCTGGAAAGCAGCTACCAGAAGCAAAGCTCTGCTCATGCAGGCCAGGTGCAGCCCCCAAGTCTTATAAAAGAACCTATGGCAGTGCAGAGGCTGCCATGGGAAGGAGCCCAAGGAAAATCACTTGGATAAATAATTCAGATTAAATGCAAAAGAGTTTTAGGCAGATGACACTTTGTGAGGTCGTCTCGAGGTGGTTCAAATGACCCAGCTGGCAGGACCCAGCTCAGCACCTGCAATCAGAGTTTTTGCAGCGACAAACTTGGTGACAGCAATTTCAGCAATGGCAGAGTAGGGTTGGCTTTTTCCTCTTCATTTCAATGTGTTCATCTGGTTCAGCTCAATGACAAACTCACTCAGAACTGAAAACATGATTGGGAGTTGGAAGAGCAGAAAATGTGTTTTTCTCTCCCTATCTATGAATAAAAAATAAATTCCAAAGGATAAGATCTGCTGGGTTTAAATATCTTAAGGATGCGATGATCAGAAACCACCTATTAATTTTTTTTTACTATAGATAGTAATATCTCCATTGCATATTAACTTTATCAGTCAAATTAATTAATGAAATTTATCATTCAGGTGCAGAATATGCTCCTTGATTTTGCAGCCAGCACTATTTTGGTAGGTCTGGTTAACTGATGGAATTAATGCTGTTCTCACCACAGTGGTACCGAACTCCCATTTCCATTCAAAAAGAACTTGACAACTCATATAATAAAAAAGAAATGCAACATTCTGCATTCTCATCCCTACAAAGATATAAACCACATAATCAGATTATGAAATATAATTGCATACATGAATGTAAATAAATTAAATAATAGGGAGAGCTCCGTGATCAGTCAAAGGAAGTGCAAATTCAGTAAAGCTCTTAGATTTGAACAAAAACAGTTAAATTTGTTGATAATGGGAATAATCTCCCCTTAGGAGAACGAGCTGACATTCTCAGAGAAAAATTAATAAGAGATAGATCAGACAGTACATTTTCCCTCATTTTCAGTGAAAATTGTATTTGAAAAACATCTTGAATGGAGATAAGATTGAATTTTCTATACATTTTGAGGGAAACAGACTTATGGTTTTCTCAAAAAAAAAAATTTTGTCCTTCTAGTAAAGTTTTGGGTTCTTTTTTTTCCCTCTTTTCCTTCTTTTTTTTTCCCTTGCCATGCCTCTGAAGTGGGTGTTTGGGGGCAGGGTGGTGAGCAGCCAGACATCAGAGGAGCAACAGTTCATATCTGAATGTGTCCCTAAATAAAGTCACCCTGTGAGCCTCAGCCTTTGGGCTTTTCCTCTTCTTTTACAGAAACCCACCCTTCTTTTTCCCTTCCCTTGACCCATGCCTTCCTGAGTTGGGATTTGGCAATCCCACTCCTCAGGCTGCTGATCCAAACCTCCTCGTGTGTCTCGGTGTCCCAGCAGGGCCCTCCTGTCCCCAGCCCTGTTGTTGGATCTGGCACTGAGTATGGAGCCAGTGGAATCTGGGGTCAATGCAGGCATTCCCAGCAGCCCATCTGGGCTCCCCAAAGCTGCTGTGGGGAGCAGTGCTGATCCCAGTTCTGTCCTGCACTGGGGGAGCATCTTTGGGTCGTGTGTTGTCACCCTGGTTTTTTAAGATTTTCTAAGCCTTCTGATGTTGACATTCTTGTAGTGAACTTTATCACACGCTTTCTGTAAATAACCCATTGGTTTGTCTTCCTTTATGGAGGAGGAGAAAGTTGATGGGCTGTTGGTTTGACCAGTGTCATTGGAGAGGTGGCACTGTCACCCTCCAATCCGCTGTCACTTTTGGAAATCTATAAATGTTGGAGTCAGAGAATAAACTGCCCCTTTTTTCCTTCACCTTGAGAACGGCGGTGTGCTTGTGTTCTTTCGTGTCCTATAGTGACATGACGTGTTTTTCCAACACTGGGTGATGTAAAGGAGATGCAATACCACAGAGTCATGGAATGGTTTGCGTTGGAAGGAATCTTAAAGCTCATCCAGTTCTAACACCTTGCACTTGACCAGGCTGCTCCAAGCCCATCACACCCCTGTGTGTGCTGCAGCCTGCAATAATTTAGATCTAGCATTTTTTTCTTTCAAATCATTAGATTTTTTAAAAAAATTCCAACTCCTTGGAGGTCATGTGATAGAGAAGATCCCAGGTGTTTGGTGACGCTGCTGGGACAGTTCAGGTCCAGCCCCTGAGGGCAAAGCTGCGACTCCACACCAGCTGATCTCCTGAAATTCTTCTCTTTGGGCTGCATTTTGCTGCCTCACTAAAGCTGAGCTGCACCTACCCCAGGCTGGCCTTTGCTCAGTAAGAGGCTGAGCCTGAGCTCTCTCCCAGCCAGCCTCGGGAGCATCTGGAGCGTGGTGCTGCCCAGGGATGGCGGATGATGTTGGATGTTTGATGTTTCCAGCAAAGCCGATCCGCTCACCTTTCACCACCCCTCCCCTCAGCCCTCACTCAGCGCCTCATCCCGGGCTCATGGAGGGGGATAACCCATCCCAGGCAGGCTCAGCTCCTTGGAATACATGATGTGCAACCTGGGGAGCTGCCTTGGATCGGCCCCAGTGAGGTACAGGCACAGCAATTAGTAAAATCAAGGTGTATTTCCTACATCATGCAGCTGGGGGCATTTTGCAACTCATTTCGCCGGAGAAAAACTTGTTATTTAATTGCCTTGGCTGCTGCTGGATCAGATTCAAAATGAGTGGGAATATCAGGTCCTGCCAGATATATTCAATCATATTCCTGCTTTTTTTTCCCTGACTGGATCCGACGTGCCAGTAAGCAGTGAAGCAGTTAAATATGGACATGTGAATTCCAGCAAAGCTGAGATTTCAAACTTAACACCCTGCCAGCATGAACGAGGAAAACGAGCATCTCCCTCCACTCCCTGCCTGTCCCTGTGGTGAGTTTAAGGGCAAGAGAATTCACAGTGGTTTGGCCAAATGATGGAATATTTCCTATTCACCCTGATAAACCAATAATAACATCTTGTGCAGACCCCAAATGAATAGATGGTAATAAAAAAAGCCTGCCAGAATTTAGAATTATGGGTGAGGTGAGGCCAGAGCTGGTACAGATGGGGTACAGGGGCACTGTCCCCTCTGGATGGGGTGGGATGGGGCAATTCCCACCACCACAACCCCATGCCCAAGTGAAACTGGGTGGAGAAGGGAAAAAAAAGATATGTCTAAATGAGTCCAGTAGTGATTATGAAGTTCCTAAGAGGCAATCTAATTTAGCTATATAAAATCATGAAAGGGGAAGAATTAATTGATACTAATGAGTTATATGAGATAGCATCATAATTAATTCCTAAATAGAAAGAGGACATAGGCTGGAGCGAGGGGGGATCAGACTGGCCTATATACCATAATAGATTACAGAGGCTACTTGAGATGAGAAACAAACTGCCAAAGTCAGAGTGGGACAGAGTTAGGAAGTCTTTGCCAATGCAAAGAAAAGTCTTTCCAGCAAATCCTGAGAGCTGGGAAGTTGAAGGGCCACTTTGCCATGTTCCTTCTGGTCCCTCCATGGCATTTGCACCAACGACACCCTGGCCCAGTCTGTCCATCAGGGAGCACAACCCGTGCTGGTGGTTGCTGAAGTAATTATGAAGATTTAATTTGGTTTTCCCCCCTAAATCGTGTGGCAAGTAAATCAGTACATAATCCCACAGCAACATTCTTGCATCAACTTGGACACATAATTTGGGTGTGATATTTGGAGCCCAGCTGCCTTTTTTCTGCTCCACTTTTACTCTTTTGGGGGACAAATCACAGGTGACCACTCATATACTGGAAGACAAAAACCTATGATGAATCACAGAAAAGAAATGATGTAAGGACAGGACATTGTTGCTGTAAATTCCATAAAATCATCACATCCTGACTCCATCTTCACCAGCACAAATCAGAGACCTCTGCAGCTTTTCTCCTGAAAACCAGTATTGGAAGTTGTGCTTGGTTTTTGTTCTCCATCTTAGGTTTAATTTGTAAAAAAATTCAGTTGCTACTGCAAGGAAGAGCTCAAAGTATGTTCATTTATCAATGCTGGATGACTTTCTAGAGGGGAAATCATGGAAAGCTATTTTGATTTTCAGAGTTGTGTTCACAAAGAGAAAAAAAAATAGAGGAGAGCTGGAGAGGGATTATGGACAAGGGCCTGTAGTGCCAGGACAAGGGGAAATGGCTTTCCACTGCCAGAGGGCAGGGTTAGATGGGATACTGGGAAGAAATTAAATATTA
>NW_005054369.1:3656756-3688241 GCF_000277835.1 Geospiza fortis | reverse complement strand
CAGGAATGGGATGGAGCCACACAGAGAAATGGAAATGGGGTAGAAAATCAGTAATTTAGATGTGAGGTGCTGATGTTCATCAGCCTTAATTTAGTAATGATGGCTTCTTCTAAGATTTAACCTCATCCTTAACATACTACCCATACTGAATTTTCAAAAAGTGCTAGCCTGATAATCTCTTCCTAGTTCAAATAAATTAAACATCAAATGGAAATAATGTGTGGATTTCCAGCTCTGGGTTTGCTGCCCAGTTTAGCACTGCCACTGGTGCTTCTTCCTCATGACAAATTCACAGTGATGAATGTACCAAAGAGGCCACAGTGTTTCTAAAAATTACACCTAAATTTGATGGAGAGCCAAGGCAGTACACTACCAAAATACTTGAGCAAGAGAAATATTTGAGGGAAGATGGAAGAAATGGTAAAGAAAAAGATGAGGATGAAGAAAATGATGAAAATTAACAAAGTGATGAAAGAAATTATTGAGAGAATGATGAAATAAATAATGAGGGTGAAGAAAAATATGATGAAAATTAAGAAAATGTAAGCAATGGTGAAGAAAATTAAATAAATGGTGGTGATGAAAATATGGAAAAAAAGATGAAGAAAATGATGAAAAAATGGTAAAATTACTAAAATAAAATTACAAAAAAAAATACGAAGATGAAGAAAATGATGAAATAAATGATGGGGATGAAGAGGAAGAAAAGGTGAGGAAGAAGAAAAGCTTTCACATTTCTCAGCCGGAGCCACCCCAACAGGCTCCCCACAGCCCGATCCCGCTCGCAGGTGGAAAAGCCGCTCGGACGCCGGCACAGAGCTGCTGATAAATCTAATCCTGAAGGATTGGAAATGAGGTAAAAGAAATTCTGATGAAAATTATGTACATGTACTTTGACAAGCTCATAAACACTGCAGCCATGATAAGTTTTCTTATTTTTTTTAAGACCCGACACAACTGTGTAAGCCCAAACTCTAATTTTTACAGCCCTGGGTTTGGAGATCTGTCATTGGGAGATATAATGGAAAGAATAATTGCCTGGTGGCTGCACAAACAGGAGATGTGTTGTCAGGCTGCAGTTTGGAGGCTACATCTGGCTTCGGAAATGATTGATGCTGTCTCTGTGTGTGATTCAGGAAACCATTTTTTCTCCTTTCTTCTTTTTTTTTTTTCTTTTCCCTCCCCCCGCTAACACAACCACCACGCCGAACCTTCAATTAAATCAGTATTAAAGAAAACTTTAGATTTATTCCTCCTGCACCGCGGTGCTGCGGCCGGGCAGCGCGCGGCCCTCGCGGCCGCGGCGGGCACGTGATTCCAATTTGAAATTAAAAAGTCATGTCTGAATAACACAACAGCATTCTCATTTCCTAATACTCTGCTTTTTACTACTTTGCATTCAACTGTGAAAAGTCTTTTAAAACTCTGAACAGCAGTAAAACTTGAATGAATTTTTGACCCATTATTGCATAGCGGGTGCGCTTTCCAAGTTGGAGAGACTGCCAAGTTCTCCCCACCTAATATTTCCACTTTAATTGTGCCACTTGAGAAATTTACGTGCCTCAAAATATGGCATGAATCTTACGCTTATTGCAGTATCATTAGCAGCAACATTTAAGCAACATCTGTGTGCTATAGAACTAATTGAAGTAGCAGAAGTGGCAGCTGTAAATCCACAGGAAGATGGCAGTTTGCACCCAGCACTGCTGAGTTAGCGGGTAACTGTCAGCCTGTTCCTGCAATCTGCTCTCGAGGACTACGGTACAGGCACACAATGTCCAAAAAAATACAGCGAGGAGGCTAATGATCCTATTAACCACTTTGCTGCACCAATTTGGCTGTTTTTCCAGTTTCCTTGTTGGATTTCATTATATATTTCACTGTTCCAGTAAAAAAGTCCAGTACGAGATGTGCTCGCTTACTTAAGTGGGGGGAAGCTCCTGCTCGGTTGAATCAACACACAAACCACTCTTTTTTCCTTTAAAATTCCATGTATTTCCCCATCTTTCCCATTGTTTAATTTTTCTTCATCACGCACGCCTGGGTGAAAAAGAACTTTTCCCAACTGTTAATGCTGGTATTTAAAGCGATGACATTTTCCTCCCCGGGATGTAACATTTCCAATAATCAATAAAGCTGGAGGCCGAGGAGGGGAGGAGGAGAAAGTCTTTTTTTAGGTGCCAGGGTGGAAGCACATCTTCATCGGGGCCGGGAACGCCGCGCGTGGCCGGCAGCACGCCAGCCCGGGCCCTGATTGCACTAATTGGTGATTGCAGAGGGAGGAAGGTGCTTCCAGCAGCATGTCCTGGAATTACCGACTAATCCAGGCACGGGGTTCAGAGCAGCGCCGCTCCTTCCATCTTCATCTGCGTCTTGGGTGGGGAAGAGCAGCTTCAGCAGTCCCACAGCGCTCACAGGGACACGGGGGATGGGATTAAACCGGAGACAGGAATGGTTTGGGGTCAGGGCAGTGGGGTTTTGGAGGTCACCTCGCGGCGCATCCCCCCCACTGTTGGCCACATCCATCCCGGCCATGGCGCGGCCCCGGGGAGCCGGGAAGGCGCTGCTGGAGCCCCCTTGCCATGATCTGTTTGCCAAGAGCCCAAGTTCATTAGAGGCCCAGCACGTCTGCAGGGCCGCCATGTGACAGGCTGGGAGCCACCGGTATTTGTTGTCTTAATGCACAAGTACTCGGGGACTGGACTGATAAGGAAAAAACTGTTTGGAATCTGCTGCTCTACACGCTCAGGGTGGCACGGGCCAGCCTGATATTGAAAATCAATAGTCACGTGGTGGTTTAAAGGTTAGAGGTCCCCTGAATTAACTTTCTAGTACTAAATTACCAGATCTATTTATTTATTTATTTACCTATCTGCCTCTTTACTTATTTATTTATTTATTTGTTTCCCCTTTTGCAGTGACTGGGGGGGGATACGTCAGCTTTAAAGGGGCACAGTCTGCACCTGGAGCCAGGAAACAGCAAAATACTTTTAATACTTGGTGTGAGGATTTAAATGTGAGCATTTTAATAATGAGAAAATTTAGAAGACACACAGCAATGTCCAAAATGGCAATGGAGCCAGGAGCATTGGTACTTAAAAATTAAAATGTTGCTTCAGTCTTTTAACTCACATCTGTGTAATGCCTGCACTTGTGCTTCATATAATATTTAAATTAATTCATCTTTTATTACCAACAGTGTTTAGAAAATGTAAAGGAATGGTATTATTTACAATATTTATTCATTAGGAATGAACAAATAATATTGTCACAAATAAATTGAATGACTAGAGTCAAATCTTGTGAAGACATAACATTGCTTTTCACCCCTGAGCACAGTGCACTCCCAAGGACTGCTCCAGTGTGTAGCTACTCACACTTGGAAGCACATTCATGACAGTCTTTAGCTTCTCTGCTTTCAGGTATTGCAAAACCCATATTATGCTTTTTTTTCACTGAATAGATTTCTTATTTAATTTATTCCAATGTTTCCCTTTCCCTTGTTTTCATTCCCCAGGTACACTGGCAGCCAGATTTTCAATATTGTCAGATCACAGAATACCCTGAGCTGGAAGGGGCCTGCAAGAATCAGCAAAGTCCAACCTCTTGAGTATTGGAATATTGAATATTTGCAGCCTGGGTTGGTGTTCCTCAGAAGGGCCAACAGGGATCTGGGTCCCAGCTGCCCACTGGGCACCATGGCTGTGGGAGCTTTGGGATTTGGCAAACCCCCCTGAGAGGGTTGGGCATTAACCATCTTGGCAGATCCTAGGATGGATTGGGTCGAAAAAATCCCACCCAGAGCCACCCCTGCCATGGCAGGGACACCTCCCACTGTCCCAGGTGCTCCAGACCCAATGTCCAGCCTGGCCTGGAAGTGGCAGCGGTGCCAGGGGCTCTGGGGGGGTGCCCAGGGTGCCCCACACCCCTTTTCCATGGGCACATCCTGGCGGGCAGGGGCAGCCCCGGGTTCTGTCCCTTTGTGCCACCAGACCCCTCCAGGTGACTGCAGGGAGGGGACACCTGGAGCAGCCACCGAGGCTCTGAGGCACCAGATGTGGCAGGAAAAAAACACTTCCAGGAATTTTAGACACCGCAAAAAAGATTTTTCTTTCTGGGTCAGGCACACTTCTGCAAAGCCTTTTTTCTAGAAATACTCGGCTGTTTTAAGATTTATTGATTGCTACAGCTTAAATCTAACTTTCTCTTACCACAGTGGGTCTGTATTCATGTGTGCTGTCCCAGCCAGGAAGGGACACCCGGGTGCTGCCACCAACAGGGCACTGGAGCTGGGCCAGGGGCACAAATAAAGTCCAAAATAAGGGGAGAAATCCAGGATAACCACCCAGGTCTTATTGCTGGACTAAATGAAACACTTCTAGAAGCATTCCCAAACTATGTATTATTGCATTTTTCCAGATAAATACCAAGTGTCTTCTTTCAAAATTAAAATGTTTCTTTTTAAATTTTAATTTTTATTTATATGATTTGTTATTATATACTATTAGCATATTACGATATACAATATATCACACTGTAATAATTACACATTATAATATAATACAATACAGCACAGTATAACATAAATATGATAAATGAATGTTTAAACTAAACTGTAAATAATTAAAAATGAAAATTAAACATAATCTTCTCAGGACTGGAATATTCAGATTCCTGTTCATTCGTGTCAGACCCATCCCTGCCATGGCCACCCCCAATTTCTGGGTGTTTCCAGGTCAAAATATTTCCCCCTGCATACAGAGGCTTTGAATACACAATTCAAAAAAATTCAACCTAAGGCACACATTTTGATAAATAAACAAATAAAGGGATGAAGGTGAGGTTGTAACTAATACAAATCTCCTGGTGCTCAGGGTTTGCTCAACCCCTACACAATTTACCCGTGTGAAGAGCCCTGGCCACACAGTGTAGGATCCATGTACCCACAAATTCCCACAGAAATGGAATTATACCAGGGTAGAAACCAGAAAACCATCATTTGAAAACATAACATGGACCAAGATCCCCTGGTTTGCACATGCACAAAACAACCCTATAGAAACGTTAAAAGATTTATTTTTTTATAACTGTCATTTTTAACTAGCACACAACTCCCCTAATGTTTATTTCTGCCAGCAATCTTATTAATTCCCATACTACTTCTGGACCATGCTTGCACTACAGAAATAATTTTAATTGAACATTTATTAAAATAAATGCTTTGTCAGGATATCCCCACTCCATCTGGCTGCACTGGGCAGGCATTATTTCCTGGATGTGTCTGCTTTATACAACGTCTTCTCCCACAGCTCTCGCTGACGACCAGAGCTGATGATTAGATTGGGGTGGCTTTTGCCCAGCAGTGTTTTGTGCCACTCTCTGTCTCGTGGACATGAGCTCACATCCATGCTCTCCAAACCACAGGGCTCTTCCTCCTCCGCTGCACAGAACGGGGTTTATTTGGGAGCGACATCCACAGCCCACCAGGCTGACAAAAGGCAGAGATCTGCTATAAATAACCCACCCTGCCAGGCTGCACGAGCTGTGTTTGGTGGTTTTGTTTTTATTTTTTTGCTGGTTTGGGTTTTTTTTGATTTTTTTTTGTTTGGGTTGTTTTTTTTTTCATGGAGTTTGTGCAAGCTCAGTTACAGAGAGAAGAGTTTTGATAAGAAATATTATATGAATTGGGTTCCCAGCGTTAAATTTCCACCCTTGAAAATAAATGAAGTTGAGCTTTCCTCTTTCTCCCTCCCCACCACACTCACCTGCTGGCAAACATATTCTGGGCACCAAAAAGCCCTTTTCTAGCACTTTTAGCAGCCAAACATTATTTTTATTGCTGGCACCACGAACAAACAGCAAACAAACAGGAGACACAGTGAATTCACAGCATTGTGCAGTTAATCCTCCATTCAGCAGCGTATCAAAGCACTTTTGTGCTACTTCTGCTGTGCTTCATCTTCATGAAAGCCACGATTTTTATGGAATATCTCCTTTGCCCCAAACCCAGGGCTGTCCCTCCGCCTTTGGCCAGACCACGGGAGATTTGTTTCCTCCCACAATGAGGGAAGTGGTGTTTTCTGAATCTTCAGAAGGCAGCTGGATATTCGCTAAACTGGTTGGGTTTGATTTATTCCTCATCCAAAGCCTGCAACAGAAATGGTCTCTACAATGGAAATTGCAAATGCTGCAGCACCCCCAAATTTGAAATTTGTTTCCTGCGCTCCAGTAGTTTTCCATTCTTCGGCAGCTTTAAGCGTCTGCTTGTTCAGTGATTTTGGGGAGGTTCTCATGCTTTTCAGTATTTCTGCTCTGTAGCAGGGCCTTGGGACACTCAGGAACTCCCTGGTCACACAGAGTTGTGCCCACCTCAAATGCTGTGTCCAGTTCAGGGCCCCTCAGAACAGGAAGGACATTGAGGGGCTGGAGCATGTCCAGAGAAGCTGGAGCTGGGGGCACTCAGCCTGTAAATTCCACAGTTTTGGTCAAACCTTTTCTCAGTAGATGGATTTGTCTTCAAAAATAAAATAAACCCAGCAGTGGTCTGTAAATGAGGGTGAAGTTGTGGCTGTTCCATCCCTGGCAGTGCCCAAGGCCAGGCTGGACACTGGGGCTTGGAGCGCCCTGGGACAGAGGAAGATGTCCCTGCTGTGGCAGGGGTGGCACTGGGTGATATTGAAAGGTCTCTTTCAATCCAGACCTTCCTGTGATTTAATGAGCTTCAAAGCAAGTTCAAAGCATAACCTTTGAGTAGTGTGACATTCCAGGACCCCAAATACCTAAATAACTGACCCTGAGCCTGTTGGTTCCACGTCATTTTGCAGAGCATTAAAGACGCAACATTTCTATGAAAATTTAATTTGGAAATGATGGAATAATCCTAATTTAGCAGGATGTCTTCCCTCACGTTTGGCGCACAGTGTCGAATCAACAGTTGATGTATTTGGTTTATTTTCTGCTGTAAGGCAGGGAGGGCTGTGACTCACAGGCACTCAGCACACACTGGAGTTTGTCTTCTTCTGAAGGCTCTGCTCCAAAATATTGTTACAGTCACTCCCTGTCCAAGGAGGTGATGATTCCCTATGAAAAGTTGGCGCTAATTATTCTTCTGACTGTGACAACCATAACGAAGACTATTTTTTATTAAAGAAGTGCAGATCAACATCAGTTTATAATTACATTATCCTTAATGACTGTTCCATGTATTTGTTGGCTCTCAAGTTCCAAACACGAGTTTGGAGGGAAGATGTCCGGGCTGAGATCCAGATGTGGATGGTTTTTGGGCTCGGGGATGTTCAGATCTGCGACTGGGGCTTCTGCCATTGCTGGCTGGAATTCCCAAAGCCTGCAACCTCCACGTCCTGCAGGGCAGAGCAAGGGGGCCCAGAGCATGAGCCCAGCCCTGTCCTGACCTCTGCCCTGGGATCCTCCTCTGAGCGCTGCCACCATGGGGTGCAAAGAATCCACCTCAAATTCTGCTTCCCTGCTCATCAGTGACAGTGGTTTGGGGAGATTAGGAATACCTAAGGCACAGACAAGCAATCCACTGCCAAATGCTTTGGCTCCAGCACCAAAGGACGGAGCCAAAACCAGTTTGGTGGTAGCTGGGCAGAGCACAAAGAACAAAAGGGGTTTTGTTATGATGTGACACAAAAGTAAAGTTGGGCGAAACCTGCCCACAGTTTCAGCCTGTGTGTGGCAAACACGTCAAATCACAGAATCTGCCCGCTTATTTTATCAACAGAAAAGGCTTCCTGCTTAAAAGGTTAGACAGAAATTTAAAAGGCAGCTGGCAATGAAAGCCAAGTTGAGGAAAAGAGAAAAAGAATCCAAGAGGCATCCCTGAGGAGAGGAGAGAGCACAGCAACGTGGCCATCAGCTACTCATGTGTCAAGAACAGATGATCTGCCCATCATAATTAAAGAGAGAGACTTAAAAAAACCCACAAGGAAGCAGGAGGTGCCAGGAAAACTTCAGTGGAGCGGGAGCTGCTGGCTCAGACGTCGGGAGAGGAGGAGATGAGGGGCAGGGAGAGGCAGCTCCCAGCAGGGACAGGCACCCTGAGCTGACACCACTGCCCGGGCTCTGCCTCGCCCTGTGATTAATGGCACCGGCTGCCACCAGGAGCCATCCTCCTAATGCATGTCACCAACTTCATAATTCCACTTGGAACGAGACAACAGCAAGTTAAATTCCTGGATCACTGTCACCGTGTCACTTACAGAAGGAGTTGCACCGGGGAGCAGTTGGCCATTGGAGTAATTTGAATGGAAATGTCAGTTTTCACAACCTGTGATTTGAGGTGAGTGCCCTGCTATTATACAGCAGCTCTGTCAGGCTGAGTGCTCACCGCCACCTCCCCTCACATCCCAGCCTCCTCCTGCCACCCACTGCCACCAAAAAGTCCACATTTCCTCCCCTGCAACACCTGCAATCCCCGAGCTTGTGTGGGTGAACACTCCCTTGTCTTCCCCTCTCCTGGCCAGATTTTAATCCTGGTTTTTTATTCTGGCAAAGGGATGTGCTTCAAAACCTCCCCGAAAGAGTGAGCTGTTCTTGAATAAATTGATTAATCGAGACTCACACTGACCCCTGGGTTTTGTCTGAGTAAGGACTTCTGAATATGGTCAATATGTCTTACTGCTAAATACTTGCAGGAGTGCTACAATGAGGTTGTACACGTCTTATACACCTCTGTGACAGGCTCAGCCAATTCCTGGCACTGTAAGGGGAAAAAATACTGTGCAGAAGTACCTGTCCTTCAGCACCATCTCTGTGTATGTTATATACACATCTATCCAGATGTTATGGTGTCTGAAAGGCCACACATCCACTGCACACCTTGGGCACTGCTCTGTCTCCAGTGATTCAGGAGGAAATGGAGTTAAATCAGCGTGGCTGGCAAGCAGCAACTCACAAAAGTTTGACTTCAATCACTTAACACCAGTTTAGAAGGATTGATAAGGATACAAACACAGTATTCCCACAATTTTACTAAATTTTGGCCTTTGTGAGAGCACTAGAAATGCAAAGAAACATGAAATCCTGGATGGGGCAGCCCCAGCTGCTCTGGGCACCCTGTGCCAGGGCCTGCCCACCCTGTGTCCTGGCACTCCATGCCCTGTAAATTGTCTCTCCAAATGCAGATTTCTCTTCCTTGGATGAGCAGGATGCTCTATTTCAGAAAAAATAAGAAGGTCTGTTGTTCAAAAGCAGAGCTGTGACAGCAAGGTATTTGGGCTTTGCCATCCTCCACAGGCAGGAGACAATAAAGAAATGATTTTCCTGTTTATACATTGCCCACGGTGCCACAGATGTTGGGGTATCTGCAGGCAAAGTGAAGCTCAATTACCACTATTATTTTTCCTTTAAAGGAGAGGTTTCCTGAGTCAGTAAATCCAGGGGTTTTTCTTATTCTTTCATGCCAAACACAAATACGTCGGGAGAAAACCTCCTCTACAAAACACACAGCAAAAGAGATGGAAAACAAGCCAAATTTAGATTTTTTGCCTGCAGGACAATTGACAAACCACGACGCTTTCCTGGCTTCAAAACAGCTCCTTAGATCACAGGTGGTTGGATTTTAAAGGGTAGAAAGCAAAGCTGTGTCTTTCCAGCGTCTCCTCCACAGCCTCCTGACTTTTATGTGTGCCCGGGCAGGGGAGCCTGGATCCTGTTGCAACACTCTGTTGGACTATAAACCAATGATATTTGCTTTACCTGTGCACTATCTTCCATGCAACAAAACAACATTTACATCTGGGATCAATTTGCTTGAAATTAAAGTGCAGCTGCTATATCTCTTCTGCATCAAAAGTGTGGTGTTAAGGCTATAACACACAGACAGTTACACATTACTCGGCATTGTAATATTTAGATTTGTGTCATTTTCCATCTGAGGTAAAAAGCATCTTTAAATAAATGAGTGATCTTAGACTACATATTTTATGGGCTGTGTACTCGGCGAGATATATCCACATTTGCAACGTGCATGTTCTGAGCTCCAATTGCCAACTGTGTGTTTAGGCCTTGAATTTTAATGCTCCAACAAAAACGCGGCGTTGGGGCAATTGGGGCTGTGCGCTCTGAAAAGTTCTGCTGTGCTTGTGCAGGAGGGCTGGAGGAGTTTTGGGGGTGTTCTCAGGTAAAAGGGAAATGCAGATATAGTTCCCCCTCCTTAAAAGGCTTTGGGGTGACATAATTGCAGCCTTTCAGGACCTAAAGGGAGCTATAAGAAAGATGGAGGAAAATGGGGAATGGCTTTAAACTGAGAGGCGGTTTAGATTAGATACCATGAACTCTAGAGTCAGATGGGATTTTGGGAAGGAATTCCTGGCTGGGAGGGTGGGGAGGGGCTGGAATAGAATTCCCTGAGCAGCTGTGGCTGCCCCTGGATCCCTGGCAGTGCCCAAGGCCAGGCTGGACACTGGGGCTGGGAGCACCTGGGACAGTGGAAGGTGTCCCCACCCAGGGGCTGGAACTAAATGGGCTACAAGGTCCCTTCCAACCCAAACAATTCCATGATTCTTTAATTCTGTTAACTACAATACACCGTTTTCTGTTGTCTGGGACAATTTGTCTCTGAAGTTTCCAGCTGGTTTTACCCAACACTGCTCCCTCTTAGCTCTGTATTTTTGTTCCTCCCCAGATCACCAAATTCAGCCTGATATTCTCTTATTGTTTTACTGCTACTGACAAGAAACAATTCAAAACCCCTAAAAGCACTGTCCAGGATGAAGGTTACTGAGCAGAGAGCAGGGCAGCTTAGTGAAATCAAGCTCAATGGTTATGTAGGTCATTTCAAACACAGAATATTCTACCTGAAAGCACAGAGTATTGGTTAAAACAAAACAAAACAAAAAAAAATGGAAGTGCAGCATTTCCAAGCTATCACTTCCTCCTGGCAGCTGCAATATTTTGTGTTTCAGTGAAGATGAATCAGATTTTTTTTGGTAACAGCCAGAGAGAGGCTGCAGCCTCCGCTGGGCGCTGCTCAACCCCGGCAGATGAGAGGCTGTAGGATCTCTACATCTTCTGCTCCAGCTTTGGCAAAAAAGGACTTTTCCAGAGCAATCCCGCAGTGGCTGACATGACATAAAGCTGTGAAAGACAGGATGCTGCTCATCCAAAAGAATCAGATTATGTACCTGGACTTTATCCGCTGCCTGGAGAAGAGAGACAACCAATTAGTCCAACACAGCTTCTTTGCCATACCCAGGCTGGAAAACAGATTGAAGGGGTCAAAAACATTCAGAAGGCTCCACATGATCTGACATTTGCCTTGTCACAATTTTCCTGACAGCCAGAAGGTTGGAGGCAGGCTGCTGGTCATCGGGAGCGACGGAAGGGAAGACTGATTGCCGAGCCGGGCCCGGGGAGCTGCTCAATTAACAGCCTGCTCCTCCTCAAAGCAGCCCCTTCTCCAGAACTCAGGCTGGGCTTAGGCTGCTCATTTTAGAGGATAAACAGGCTGTAAACAGCTGTGGGAGTGAGCAGACATGCCTGGAGTTTCCAGCCTGATATCCCTGTGCAGACAGATGTGATCTCCAAGCTGAGACACTCGGAGGTCCAAACCTCGTTCCAGTCCCATCCTCTTCTGCACTCCGCTGTATTTGCACAACAATCTGCTGCAAAATGCAGTTTAAAGGCTGCAAAATGCGGACTTCCGTGGCCAATAGATCAGCTTCATTTCAATTTTTGCATTTATTTTTCAGGTTGATTTTGGCCCCACTTAAATAGAACTTTCCGCAGAGTTAATTCTTTGTATGGGGTTTTTCTCAGCCTGGGACATGAGAGTGGGCACTCACCTCATATCTGTGCAGATGATACAGATACAAATCTATCTATCTATCTATCTATCTATCTATCTATCTATCTATCTATCTATCTATCTATCTATCTCATAGATAAAAATCAGGATAGTTTTCTATTTCCCCACTATTCTGTGATGAAATCCCATCCCTTCTGCCACCCATCTGTCACAGCCACTGGGAATGTCTGTGGTTCATCCTCTTCACTTTTTTACACAGAAAGTAAAAAAGCACAACAGCCCTGAGATCAGGAATTCTATGTCCTAACAAAAATAGGACATTTGGACAGGCAGGGATTGAGATCCTCTCTCCTAACCCACTTCTCCTGATTCTGCTCCAAGCTGCAGGGGCATGGAGCTCCTGAAGAGGCTGGATCTCCATTCACCAGTGGTGGCCAATCTTCTGACCCACTGAGTGGGTGCTTAGGATGACAGTATTTGGATAAAGGTTTGAAAAAACCCAGCCCAAACAAACCCTTCCAGTGGTGGAAATCCAGCCTTGGTTGGATGTTTGAGCAAAGAGAGGTCCCCACCCCACTCCCTCCAAATTAATTTGTACATTATATGCTATTGTACATGCAGACACTCTGTATTACATATTTTAAAATTTATTTTTGTGAAGAAGGATACATTTCAGAAAGCCTTTCAAGAGCAGTGAAAGCCACAATGGCTCAGCCCTGTGTTAAGGCCAAACTTCTGCAGGTTCTAGGTAAAATAAGAGGCATTTTCTGTGTGTCCTCAGCACAGCCCTGACCCTGCTGGGCCCTTTGGCAGCACCAGTGCCTGTGCTGGTGTCCCTGGCTGCCCAGGGTGAGGCTGGACATGAGCTCTGCTGGCTCCCTGTGAATGACAGCCCTGGCCCCTGGGGTCACCTCCCTCTGCTCCTCCTCCTCCTCCTCGGGGCAGGGGGCACCAGGAGCCAAAGGGGGCACAGGAGCTGCTCTCCAGCCATCCCAGCTGATCACTGAGGCATCACCCACATTCCAGCTGGGGAGCACCAAGTTTGCCACCACGTGGTGATGGTGCTGTCTGTAAATGGTGCTTTGGGGCAGCAGCTCACGCTGCAGTGTTCCCTGAATTCCTGCACATCCTGAACCTGCTGAGGGCTCTGCCCACACAGCTCCAGGCCACCTGCCCTTCGGGTGAGCTGCTGACCTGGGGCCCTCATGGGAAAGTTTTCTCTGAGTAAAAACTAAAATGGGTTTGTGATGAGCTTTTGCTCTGGAGCATTTTGTTCAGACAGGACAAAGGGATTTCTTTTCTGGGCACTATGAAGAAATAATTTCCTCCCATCAGTTACTTTGTCATTAACTCCTGAAAGGCTGCTGTGTGTCCACTGGCCCCCCAAAATTCAACCTGCATTTACCATGCTGATTGAAACCAATTTTGATTGGTATCAAAAGCACATAAAATGTGTTTGATTCATGAAAGCAGAAATAAGGACCATGTTTGAGGCTCACGCTTTCTAAAAACCATGGGTCATAATCGACACTGAACCTCTTGGAAAGGCTCAGCCATGAGAACAAAGTTGTAGAATCACAGAATCATAGAATGGCTTGGGAGGGACGTCAAATCCCACCCAGTGCCACCCCTGCCATGGCAGGGACACCTCCCACTGTCCCAGGTGCTCCCAGCCCCAGTGTCCAGCCTGGCCTTGGGCACTGCCAGGGATCCAGGGGCAGCCCCAGCTGCTCTGGGCAAACAACAAAACCAATTTTCCAAAACCTCCCAGGCTGCACCAATGGAAATACAATGGCTTTTCCTTTTGCTCGACAGAGTTTTAAAGCTTTAACTCAAATCTGGATCCAAACCCCCTTGGGGGTCCCGCTGCTGCCATGGTGGTGCTCCAGCCTCGGGTGTGAGCAGGGCTGGGAGGGCTGAGTGGAGCTGAATTCCAGATCGGCTGAAGTGCCCTACTTTGAAGTGAGAGACAAGATTCCGTGTGGAATTAGGTCATCCCGGCGCCCATCGGAAATGAAAATTACATCATCGCGCCGGGGCTGTCCTCAGATAAAAGGGCTGCAGCTGTTTCCCTCATCAGCTCCCAGCAGCTCTGCACTCGGGGTCATGCTGAGGGTTATTTTAATTAAACACAACCTCCCCCAGCCACTCTGACCTCGGCTGGTGCCTAAGTTGGGTTGAGCCCCATCCTGGGGCTGGGCAGAGCCCCCGTGCCAGGCTGGACCTTCATCTTCCTCCCCGTTCCTCCCACGGGCAGGAGCTCCTCTTCCATCGGCCCTGCTGCCATCTGCAGCCAGAACTTCAGCGGAAAGAAAAGCAATTCCACCCCAAACGACACCCCCAGCACTGGATGGGCTGCCCTGGCACCTCGCAGCACCCACAGGCATGGAGCAGCATCCCCATTCCAGCAGGCTGGATGATTGATCAGGGAGAAGAGCCCAGGAGGAGCCCCCCACGCTCCCATCTCCTCCAGGAAAACTCACACAACAAATAAAAAGCCCTGTTTAAAATAACTAAATAAGGCACTTAAAGAGGTTTTAAAAATTGATAACTCCGCGCACGGGATCGATCTTAATTACTGCCCAGGTGGAATTATTTTTTTTTTTTTGTCTTCTGGCTTTTTTCAGCCCAAAACTTCACCCGCCCACTCCAGCCCCATTAATGAGAAACGTTAAGGGCTCCTTAACAATGTCCTTTCATCAGCCCGAGGTGCTGCCAGCATCCCGCTCACGTCAATTTGCACCTCCTGGTCCAGCTCCTGCATCCCGGCCGGCCGCGAGTGATGGAGCGCAGACCTCCGGCTCCGGCCGGGCTGGGCATCCCCTCCGGCCCCAAAATCCCGGCTCCGGCCGGGCTGGGCATCCCCTCCGGCCCCAAATCCCCGGACACGGGCGGGGATGCTCTGCATCAAGCTGGGGAGCAGCGTGGCTCCCCATCTCTGCATCACCCCGCTGGGGAAGGACCAAAATGTGGTGGTTTCCCTCCCTCAGCCTCCAGCCTGCAGTGATGGGGTCAAGGATGCTCGTCCTGGATCACCCCGGAGGGATAATGGGGAGAGGAAAAGGGGTTGGGAAGAGTGGGGAAGGGAGAGGGCAAAAATGGGGGTGGGAAGAAGCAAGCAGGTGGGGAGGCGAGGTTTGAGGACAGGGAGGGAATAAAGGTTTGGTGAGGACATGGCTTTTGGGGGGAAAAAAGAGAAGAGGGACAAAAGAAAAAAATAGAAAAAAAAAAAGGAAAAAATAGGAAAAAAGAGAAGAAAAAAGAGAGAAAAAGTAAAGAGAGGAAAGTAAAAAGAGAAAAGAGAAAAAAGAGGAAAAAAGAGAAGAAGAGAGAAAAAAAAAGAGAGAAAAATAAGGATAACAGAAAAAATAGAAAAAAAGAGAAGAAAATAAAAAAGAGAGAAAAAGTAAAGAGAGAAAAGTAAAAAGAGAAAAGAGAAAAATAGGAAAAAAAGAGAAGAAAAAAGAGAAAAAAGAAGAAAAAATAGCAAAAAAAAAAAAAAGAGAAGAAAAAAGAGAAAAAAAAGAAAAAATAGCAAAAAAAGAGAAGAAAAGAAAAACAGTAAAAACCTAAGGAGAGAAAAGGAAAAAGTGAAAAGGAGAAAAGAGAAAAAAAGTAGACAGAAAGAAAGAGAGAAAAAAGAAAAAAAAAATAAAAGAAAAAAGAAAAAAAAGAGTAAGGAGGAAAAAAGTTTAAAAAAGGGTAAAAAAAGAGAAAAAAAAATATTAAAAGGAGGAATAAAGAAGAAAATCGGAGCCGGGAGAGCAGTGTCCCTGCTGGCCGGCACAGAGCCGTGTGTGTGTTTGTTCTCACACCCTCCAGGCGTTATTTGAAACCCGAGCGGGGCCTTGGCCAGGCTGCACAGCCCAAATCTGCTCTGGAGCGGGCAGCAAGGGAAGATTTCCCTTCGTGTTTCTGGAGGGGCGCAGGGCACGGCCCCTCACACCGCAGCCTCGGCTCCCCTTCTCCCAGGGTGTAAAAATGAACAATTAAACCTGTAAATGCAATTCTTCAAGGGGTTTTGCATTCCTGGAAGGTTCTTACTGGGAAATTATTCTTGAAATAGTCCCTAAATCTTTCAGGATTCCCCTTGGGATATTGCACTGTAAGTTTTTAAGGAATTTTCTAAAGGTTTAATCATTTTTGCATTTTCTTTAAGGAAGCAGCTTTGCAACACCACCTTTCCCAATAAATAACCATGTTAATACTAAGTCTCTTGGAGCTGGGTGCAACATAATATTTATAGATAATATAAATTTAAAGTAGAAGGAAAAATTATTAAAAGTGGCAATCTGTGATTTTTCCAGAAGAAATAATCATAGTGGCATCGAATGGTTTGAGGTGAAAGAGATCTTAAAAATCATAATAGCAATGATGATAATAATAAAAATAATAATAGTAATAGATGTTAAAAGAAACAATCGTTTAAAATCACCACTCATTTCTAACTTCACATAATTTGGAAAGTGAAGTGTCCTACCCACAACAGCAATTCCACTGATAAAGAAAATATAAATTATCACATCAAAAAAGTTCCCGATGCTTGAGAACTGCTTAAAAAAAAAAGAAGTGGAAACTCTGAAGGGCCAGATCCTGCTCGCCCCAATCAGATGACTAATTCCTCTAATTCCAAAGGCCAGGAAATTTGGGCACATCTCGAGAAAGGTCCCCACCAGGCCAATGAATCGTTTTTCTGTTCGAGATGCCTCCAGTCTGAGCTCATTACGCCGCAAACCCGGCGTGCATGGAAGTGATCTGTAACAATCCTGAGGCCTGGGGCCCTTTTCCATTTGGGATTGATACATGGGGTGGAATCTGCATTTTTCATCGAACAGTACAACCAGTGTGGCTGCAGTTCTGCTGCAAATCCGATGCAGGAAATACAAGAGAGTCCTTCAAAAATATTCCCACTTGCCTTGGACTGGCTGCAGAGCTTGTTTGTAAGGAAAAAAAAAAAAAAAAAGAACTCTGCTGCAAAATTCAGTTTCTTCCCTGGTCAAGGGCATCTATTTCATTCTCAATGTAATTCTGCCAAAACAAATATTATTTTTGACTCTTTCATTATCCCTGGCCCTGGGAAGGGCTGGAGCAGCATGCTGGTCTGGGATGCTGCAGGCCAGGATGTGCCAAGAGCGTGGCCAGGCTGGATGGGGGCACTGGCAGGGCAGGGAAAGCCAATTCCCAGGAAAAAAGCACAATGCTGGTGCCTGCCAGGGGGCAGGGGCTGGCTTGTCATATGTAGAGGGTGTGGGGTGTTTCATCAGCTCCAGACACTGTCAGCAACCTCACCCACAGGATGGGCACCCTGGGCATCTGTGGGGCAGAGAGTGACCCAACCAACCCCAAATTCCTGCACCTCCTTGGCACTGCATTATTTATTACTATTTTGTTTGTATACAAAAAAAAAAAAATATATATATATACATATACACAATTTATCTATTTCTATAATTTGCCTTCTAGATGTATGTATTTATATATGCATGTACACATGTACGCATGTTTATGTATATGCACACACACAAATACATGTATTTCACTAAAGCCCGATGTATTTTGGGGTGCCCAGGATGATTTGTGTTCAAAGCCCCCCCAGACCCCCCGAACCTGGGGGGACCCGGCCCCGCCGCGCCCCCAGCCCTGCGCCGCGCGCCCTCTGTCGGGCAGCGCCCGAACTGCACCGCCTGGCCCTGGCCCTGTCCCTGAATGTCCCTGTCCCTGTCCCTGTCCCTGTCCTTGTTCCTGACTGTCCCTGTCCTTGTCCTTGTCCCCTTATCCATCCCTCCCTGTCCATGCCTCTCTCCCTGTCTTTAGCCCTATCCCTGACTGTCCCTGTTCCGTCCTTATCCTTGTTCCTGACTGTCCCTGTCCCTGTCCTTGTTGCCCTGTCCACCCCTCCCTGCCCCTGTCCCTGTCCTCATCCTTGTCCCTCCACCTTGTCACCTCCACCTGTCCCTCTCTATCCCTGGCTGACCCTGTCGAAGTCCCTTTCCTTGTCCATCCCTTCTTGTCCCTGTCCTGTCCCCCCGTGCCTGTTCCTGCCCATCCCTGCCTTACTCATCTGCTCTTTTCCCTGTCCCTGTCCCCCTGTCCATCCCTCCCTGCCCCTGCCCACTCTGTCCACCTCCACCTGTCCTGTCCATCTCTGACTGATCCTGTTCCTTTTCCTGTCCCTTCTTGTCCCTGACCTATCCCTGCGCTGTCCAGCTCTTGTCCCTGTCCCTCTCTCTGTCCCTGACTGTCCCTGTCCCTAACCCTGTCCCTGACTATCCCTGCTCACCTCTGTTCAACTTCACCTGCCCCTCTCCATCCCTGACTGACCCTGTCCCTGTGCCTTTCCCTGTCCATCCTTTTTTGTCCCTGTCCTAACCCTGCCCTGTCCCCCCCGTGCCTGTTCCTGCCCATCTCTGCCTTGCCCATCCCTACCTGCTCCTGCCCACCCTGTCCTGTCCATCTCTGACTGACCCTGTTCCTTTTCCCCTCCCTGCCCCGTCCAGCCCTGTCCCCCTGTGCCTGTCCCTGCCCATCCCCTCCTTGCCCCATCCCTGCCTGTCCCTGCCCACCCTGAATCCCTGACCCAGAACAGGATTTCACTCCCAAAATTGGCTGTTTCCCTGGGAAAGGCATCACCTGCCCCAGTCTCAGCATTCCCCATCCCCATCCCCACAAAAACAAAGTCACATCCCTGAAAAAGCCCAAATACCTGAAAATAAAAACCCATTGAGCGATGCAAATGAGGGAAAGGTTAAAGTTGATATTTGCTGCCGCCTGCTTTTGGTGGCGGCATGTATTAGAGATATAAAAAATAATAAAATACACCCAAACTGTACATATTATAAGGCCGTATTTTTATCTCGGGGTTCTGGTGACACGTACAAACCACTTGAGCTTTGCTTCTGTGCTTTATATCGCCACGAGAAACCCTTGATAAAAATACAGCTTTATATTGTACAGTGGGGTATAGTTTATTTTCCCCATATATCACACCCTGTGTTTTATTTATAAACAGACCCAAAGACACTTGCACATGCAAAGCAGTTTTTTTATTGAAGTAATTCTGAGGTATCAATAATCCTGGATTAACTAACGCACTGCCACACAATAATTTTTGGGGGGCAGCAATGGCCTTTCTAAAGAGACATCCATGAAAATATGATAAAACACATAAAAAAATCAGTATTTCCATGTTACAATTTACGATTCCCATACTGGAAATTTCAGCTTCTGGTGGCTCGTACTCGCAGAGAACCCTGCTAAAACCACCTCAAAATTTAACTTTAATGTCTCTTGAATCCTTCCAATGGAGAGGCTACAGGAAATAAAGCTTTGGAAAACAGAGAAACATGGAAATCTGAAGGAAAACTCAAATGATAAAGGGATGTGCTGCTGATAAGGAAGCAACTATGAAGAGCTTTTCAGTATTTTGCAAAATTTGGCTAATCAAACTGCTTATCCAAAATATAAAATTTGTCACGATCATCTCTTACCCTGCTGTACGCAAAAAAAAACCAAACAATTCCCATCTTCCAGTCCAAAAAGAAAAGGCTGGAGTAAGGAATTCAACAGCTGCCTGCTTTTGCACAGATCTCACTGTGCTCCCTTAACTCCTGTTCAGGTAAAAAACCATTTTGTGCCCCAAAGTGGGGAGGGGGAGCTGGGCAGGGGCGGGCAGGGCCCAGCGTGCCAGGCTGGGCCACTCGCCGCGAGCCAGGCGCCTCCTCAGGGGCAAGCTTCCACCTCGCATTCGCCACGTCCCTCCCACTCCCTTATCCCTGCTTTAATGGACATTAAAAATAGAACAAAACAGGGCTGGAGATGGGAACAAAATCCATGCACAACAGGGCCCGGATCGCTGCAGTCATTCTGCTGTAAAATGTAAAAACAAGAAAGGGCAGCCGAGCTGCCTCCCCCAGGACGCATCCCGCTTTTTTAATATAGTGGTGCCACCACACATTTCACTTTGGATGTTGCATTATATTTATATGTCACTCAAATATTTACCATTTTCCTGAATTCTGCTGGGTGCTGTGAGAGAGAGAGCTCGTTACAAGGCGAGGAGCCGTGGTTGTGCGCCGGGGCTGGTTAGCAGCCCCCTCCCTGTGCCAGCTTCTCCTTCTGCAGCTTCTCGTAGGACAGCAGCCACTCCTTCATCAGCTGTCCCCCGCCGTAGTTCCCGCTGTGCCCGCTGCTGCGGATCACCCTGTGGCATGGGATGATGATGGGGATCTGCAAAACATCCCAAAAGCCGGGAGGAGCAAAGGGTGAGGCCGAGGGGAGCCAGGAACCAAGGGATGTGGCCCTCAGTGCTCTGGTGGGGATCTGCCACAGGCTGGGCTCCATGGGCTTGGTGTTTTCCAGCCTGAATGACGCTGTGATTCCACGAGTCTGGAAATCCAGCACTGTAGAAGCCAGCAGCTGTGTGGCACTGGGCTGGCAGGGACACGGAGCTGCCACGTCAGGGCCTGGCAGAGCACAAACAGAGCCCAGCAGCATCCCTGGAGGCCACCCCAGTCCTCAGGATGGATAGGAATTTTAATACATAAAAATGATGTAAAGTCTTCAAAAGGATAAACCTGAGATATTAAATCCCATATATAAAATCTTCCCTGCAGCACCAGGTCCTGCTGCCCTGCACCAGCTGAGCTCTCTGTGCCCAGGGTGGGGAACGAAGCCTCACAGACCCAAAATGCACATGAAGAACTATTTAAATTGGACACTGGGATGGAATTGTTCCCTGGCAGGGTGGGCAGCCCTGGCACAGGTGCCCAGAGCAGCTGGGGCTGCCCCTGGATCCCTGGCAGTGCCCAAGGCCAGGCTGGACACTGGGGCTGGGAGCACCTGGGACAGTGGGAGGTGTCCCTGCCATGGCAGGATGGGAATGGGATGAATTTTAAGGTCCGTATCTTCCCAGGACTAGAAGATTTCTGGGAAGAAACAGATTATTGAGAAGGGGTCCCAGTGCCTGAGCTCCCCAGCAGATCCTCTATGGGCTGTAGCACCTCCATGTGCACCCTGGAGAAATTTCCTGGAAGACCAAGGCACTATTTATTATTTAGCAGCAAGTCAATCCAAAATGGGCTGTGAATTTTTAAAATCTCCAACAGGAGAAGTTTGATTCTGACCTGACCAATTTTAAGAACTCTTTTTTTTTTCCCCTCTCTGCCTTCTACTCCCTATCATTTATAACCACACGACACAGATTCTGCAAAATCAATGCCAGAAGTTACATAATGGACTGATAATGCAGAGGAGAACATAAACGTGGGGTTTTTTTTTATTTTTTTTATTTTTTATTACAGGTGATTATCATAGCTGAAGTACACACCATAAAAACTGCAATACATCATCTCTAATCACGGGTGTGTTTTGGTAACTGCATAGTAATGGCATTGCAACGGTGGGGCTGGGACAACATCACTCACCCAAAAGGGCAGTTCTCACAAATCTGGGGACCTCAAGTCAAAAACTGTAATTTATTTCTGTGCAGACACACAGGCAAATTGCACACTTTACCCTCACTTATTTTAATCCCATTTAAATAATCACACAGTTCAAGCACTGTGGTGTATTTGAGCCTGGGATACACAAACCCCAAAGTGGCTGAACAGCTACTGGCCAGACCATAAATTGAGAAGTTTTTTTTTGGGGGTGTTCTTTCAGTTTACTTAACTAATTTCAGTGCCTGAAATCTAAAATCTTAATCTCAGTTCACACTAAATGAGAATACATACAGGTACTAATTGTTGATCAGGGTTTAAATAAAAAACTGCTTCCAATATCTGCTTTATTTGGAGGTGGCAATGCCACAAGTGATTAATCCATCTGTGACAGCTCCGGTGAGTACCAATAGAAGGTTTGCTCCATGCCAAGCCATCCCACAGTAGGTTTATGACTTCTTCAAAGAAATTGGGTTTTTTTTTTGCAAGTGTTTTTCTGGTTTGGGGTTTCTCTGCCTTTACACTCCCCGCAGTTACTGCAGGAGGCTTGGCTTGAGTGACAAAGCCATAATAATACACTGTAAAACATCTCTGAGGTTCATTTGCAATTCTTTAAAAATACACACAGTAAAGCAGCAGATTTTGGTGGCAAGGCTATAAATCTTGGTGGAGAAAAAGAAAAAAAAGGACTTTATTTTCAGATGTGGGGTCTTGCATGATCCCTGGGTGGATGCAGGACCTGCTCACAGCACAGGGAAGTGGGGCTGAGCTGTCACCACCCAGCAAACAGAGGAGGTATGAAATTAATGCCACTTTTCCCATGGCCAAAACAAAGAATTCCACGCTGAGATTGTCCCAACACAAGCACCCATCCGTCACCCTCCACAGCCCTGGATGTAGAAGTGGTACAAGGACCATACCAGCGCTGTAATTTAAAAATATTGAATATTGCTTCAGTTTGGCTTAATTGTGGTGACAACGTTCAGCCTACTAAAATAATTAAACCTGCTAAAATTTATTAGGGCCCTAAGGACATTTTAGAGGGAGAACTACCCTAGTCTGGAGCTTTAATGCCTCTGCTACATTTAATGTAATTTTTATCAATAACCAAGCAGCTCATAATATTATAGCACCGCTGAAATCTTCATGCTGTGAAATCTAATTCCTCTCCTCCACGAATCCATCACACACACAGCCCCTACCTCAAACGCTATAAAACTTCCAAACCCAGAGATTTGTCTCCAACAAAAAAATAATATGAAGGAGCCCTCGGATCGATGCCAGAGTCCCTCTGATTCGGGCACCAGCTGAATATTTTCTCCAACTTCGCTTTTGTTCTTCTGGGTAGAGGCCCACAAGGGAAAGAGCTTGTTTTCACTCGCAGCCTCATCAATACCTAAATCCTGGTGAACAAGTGACACTGAGAAGCTGTAATCAATAGCTCCCTGTGCGTTTTTTCTTCTGGTCAAATGGTTCAGCACTACTGACAGCCCTGACACTCGGAACATGATGCTAAATCTTTATCAACAGCCATCTGGGTGAGTGGCAGAACAAGGCTGGGCCGGTCATTAGCGCTCCTGGCGATCTGTGAATAAACCAACTCCTCCAGAAGTGTTTGTTTAGGGAAAAAAGGTGGGGGAAAAGCTCCCTGCCCACAGGATGGATCACTGTGAACTGCTTTTAGGGAATTCTGGTGCTCTGGCTGTTCCCAGTGCTCAGTTTGAGGTGAGGGAACTGTCCCATGGCGTGGCTGGAGAGCTGCTGATGTGCCTGGCTGAGCCAGGGCAAAATGGAAACAGCTGAGGGATCACACTGAGACACACTCAGCAAAAACCAGACTCGTGGTTTGCCCATGTCACAGAATCCCAGACTGGCTTGGGCTGGCAGGGACCTTAAAGATCACCCAGTTCCACCCCCTGCTTTTTCTCCATCTCTTCCCCAGCAGAAACAAATGCTGTGATGTGACCCAGCATGGGTCCCAGGTTATCACTGGCCACCAAAGGAAGCAAAGGTTTTGGGAATGAAAACAGTAGGGAAAGGTTCATCCCCAGAGGGTGCTGGCACTGCCCAGGGAATGGGCACAGCCCAAAGGCTGCCAGAGCTCCAGCAGAGTTTGGACAGCACTGCCAGGGGTGCCCAGGTGGGGTTTTGGGGTGTCTGTGCAGGGCCCAGGGCTGGACTGGACGATCTGTGGGTCCCTTCCAGCTCAGGACATTCCCTGGTTCAATGGATGAACACACAGGTACTTTGATGTGTCCATGGTGTCTCAGATCCACACACCACAATTTTCTCACAAATGCACAAATGCTCCCTCAGTGTTCAAAACGTTTTGGTTGGGTATCCATGATTTAGCTCAATGGATTCAGAAAGGATTGGTGCAATATCCTCGATGTAGGACAGATTGGTACCAGGATCAGGCTGTGCCCCTGGCTGGGGTGAGCCCAAGGACCAGCACAGCTGGACAGGGCACAAACCCAGTGCAGGCAGCTCTGAGTGCTGTGATCAGACCTCTGAAGATGTCTTATTTAAGGCACAGAACACTCATTTAGGATGGCCTTGGACTAATCAGCCCAACATTCTCCATTTCCCATGAGCTTCTGTGATTTCTTTTTGATCCTCCTCTACCAGTCTAATGAGATTTTTAATTGAACTTTATGGGTTCCCTTTGAGGACCACAGACCTCGCAATCAGTGTGAACCACAGCAAACTCTGGGAAGCCTCTCCTGTGAAAGGTGAGCCATGCCCACCCTGTCCTGGGCATGAACTGAGGCAGCTGCTGCTGCTGGCACCTCTTCCACCTTCTCGTGAAGCTGAAGGTCAGCCCAGGAATTATGTGGAGCATCCCAGCTGCAAGGGGAAACCTGTGGAATGCACTCTACCCAAACTGAAGACCAAGCCTTGACTCGTAGGAGGGAGGAACGTGCTGGTGTCTGGTGGAGGAAGGTGAGTTTATGATTTTTACCCAAATGTTTGAGGGACAATTGATGCCCAATTCAGGGTTATTTCAAAGGTCCCTTTTTCCTGGTACTGCCACCCTCACTCAATCAGGTTTATCACAAATCCATCCTCCACCACACCAGGATGCTCCAAACCTTGGGCAATTCCAGGGATGGGTTTGGGGTTTGGATTGAGGGTTTAGACCCTGGGTAGCTGTTAAGCAATCTCTGACCTCCTGTTTTTTCACACTGGTCCTCTCAGTATTTTCTTTAATCAGATTTCTACGAGGCTGCAAAGTGGAGTTGCAAATTGGGTCAGAAAATCTGTTTTCGCAAGAGTTGACGGCTTTATACACGGAAATAACAAAGGTGAGGGTTTTTTTTTTTGCAGTGCCACATTTTATCTTTATCTCTCACCTCATGCATAAAATCCGTGTGTGTTGCACACAGCCAGCCTGCACATGATGGCTCGCAGGCGAAGGACCAGGAGACATTTCTGGGGGAAACATCAGGAGCAGTGAACAGTTGCTCACACTCAGGTGCAAAAGGATGATGTGTGTGTGTGTGTGTGTTTGCATGTGGAATATGGATGGAATTTCAGATTACCTCCAGGAGATGAGCAGTGGCAAAATTGTGGTTTGCGATGGGCAGGACTCTCATTACAGCACTGATTTTTTTTTTTTTTAATCATCAGCTTTCTATGATGAAATATTGAGGTGGTATAATAAAGCTCCTTTCCCCTACAGCTATACATTATTATCTATAACCATAGCTTAAAAATTTTCTGCTGGGGACAGAAACCACTGCAGCCACGGTATGGGCTGGGAAATGGCAATAATAACTAGGACCCCATTTAAAAAAATTGCAGGAGCTTTGCTGTATATTTTCAGAACTATTTTCATCCTTCCTCACAGGGGAAAAAGCAGGAATTTTCACACCACAACCTGCTGTTACTGCTACTTTGGATGCTGCTGCTCCACTGCAGCCTGAGGGCAAAGCTGGGTACATTTCTAGGCGATGGCAATTACATCTCCTTTTGCACAACACTGGATTGTTATTCTTTGAGAACTGTTTCCTGTAGGTTTGCATTGGATTGCCTTATCTTAATGTACACCAGATTATATTGGAAAGCATTCCATCATATTAAAATAGTTTGTATTGTCAAGTACAATGCGGGCTATTGACAAAACACTGCTCATAGGAACTGCTTCACAGGGACAGCTGATGGATGCTGCAAACAACAGGGGGGCTCAAAGCTTAACCCCACGTGGAACTGCGTGGGTCTCCCTGGCTGGCTGCTGCCCGTGGGGAATTGTGGAATGAGACGGGCTAGAAGGTCCCCTCCAACACGAATTGTTCTGGGATTGTTTGGCTCAGAGGGTTTAGGGATTGAACTGCTCCTCAAACAGTGCAGGCACATCCAGCTGAGCCCCCAAACCCCCCGAGCCAGGATGGGGCTGATCCCAACCCATACAGCACCCACTGAGCACCGCAGCAGCTTCACACACCCGCCCAGGTGACTCAGGTGCAGAAATACACTGAAAAGCTAAACCTAGACAAAGAAAAGGGAAAATAGGCACAGATCACTTAGCAAAAGAACATTTTTTCCCCAAACACACAGGCCTAACCCGGAGTGCTGCTCCCTCCAGCTGGTTCAAATTCAGGCAACTCACCTCCAGAATCCCAGACTGGTTTGGGTTGGAAGGGACCTTAAACTCATCCCATTCCACCCCTGCCATGGGCAGGGACACCTTCCACTGTCCCAGGGTGCTCCTGGCCTTGTTTTCAGAACTGTATTTATGCCAGAGTGGATGGCTTTAACACAAGCAAAAGCACTCATAATCTGCCAACTTAAGCCCATGTGGAAGATAAAAGATTTCCCCAACCTAAGAATACACAAAGAAGTTTGAGAACAACAAACTGCGCAGAGGCTGGTGAGTAACAGGAGCGTTCCTCCTCCCAACCCAACCCCATAAACGGTAGGGCATAAATCACAATAACCTGGGCTGTGCATTATTGCTGATTAAAAACACTTACCGACCTTACTCCTCATGGCAGCCCAGTTTTCAGAGCAGATAAATTTAACCCGATGGCATTCAGAGCTCTCCAAAGCCAGCAGCTCTGGGCTGGCAGGTGCCCTGCACTCACCGGGTTGCTCCTCATGGCTCCCCCCACGGCACGCGCTGCCCGGCTGTTGCCAGCAAGGTCTGCCAGCTGCTTGTAGGAAACGGCCTCCCCGAACTTGACATCGTTCAGCAGCGTCCACAGCACCTGCCTGGTGAAGGAATCTGCAAGGCAGAGGGAGAGAGCACTGCTGGACTGGAGAAATGAGGATGGAACAGTCAAATATCCAGCGCAGAGCCAGGCTCGATGGCAATTTTGTAATTTAAACTGGAGCAGCCCCCTGCACTGTCCTGTTCTTGTGCTCTGTATGACTCCATTTAAATACATGATTATTGCAGAGAGTGCCTGGAGTAGCTGATCACTATAAAAAAAGGATTTAAGGCTTTGATTTTCCTATATTTTTAATTTGCTTCGAGTACAATTATCCTGTTAGCTGGTACAATGTGGCTTTTCCCATTAAATTGGCGGAGTATAAATTAGCATAGAGTCAAATTAAAAGGGAAGGAATAAGTGGCTGTACCTCTCTGACAAAGGCCTGGCATCTCCAGCTAATTCCCAACTTCAGCTGGGACGTGCCAGGGACGCCCTAGAGCCAGCAAACTCTGAATTATCCTGGCTGACTGCATTTTATAGTGGGGACCCCCGAGCTACTGCTCAGCACTGCACACACTGCCAAGTGTAAGGACTAGCTGTGACCTTGAATGTCCTGCACATCCTTAATGATGCAGGGGGAAAAAAAAATATAATGTATCGACCATTATTTTAATTTTAATTCGGCTGCAAATTGCTTTAAGTGTTCCAATTGCTGAAATAATGAATAAGCAAATGCATTAGGAGAAGCTTTCTTTGGCATCTCAGGGTGTCACCCAGCCCAGGATTGCTTCAAGGAATGAAAAAGGATAGTCCTGTTTGGATTTGAGTTGGGTTGAACACCTCTTGCTCCTCCAAGGCACTTGGAAAAGCTCTGAAGATCTCACTCGTGGATAACTTATTGAGAGGAGTGAACTGGTGACTGAAAAAAAGGAAAAAAAAGGAGAAGAGACCCCTTCCCCCAGCTGAGAGCCTCAACCTCCCACTCTGGCAAAGAAACAAACTGATTAAAAACATTGTCTTTCTTTAGTTGTCAAAAAAGACATTGATTACCTTCCGTAGGAAGGTAAAGAAATGTGATTTTGTTCTTAAAGGAAACCCATACGGCGTTATGTGTGTGTTAAATAATAAAAATCACTTCTTAACTGAAGGGAATGATAATCACTTCATTGAAAAAATCTGTTTAGTCTTTATTATAACATTAAGCAAATTAAACATCAGCATAATCCAGGTGATACGAGAAAAGGGTCATCAAAGAAATTAACTTTGTTGTTCATTAATTTACATGGATTAGTAGAGGGCAAAGAGATAGCAAATCTGCTCTAGTTTTTTATGATATAATTTCAAACTGTACACCATTTGTGGCAGTAGGGTGACTTTGGGGTTAATCAGACTGATTTGTCCTTTTAATTGCTTTCTATTCAAAGAAAATTCATTAGATAATGTTCTCTTCAAAATTCATGAATCAATTTAACTGAAGAAACCACATTAACAGCTTTGGGTTCATTAGCACAAGCAGTTGTGTTACTGGCTGATTGCTACCAGGGTTTCCTTAGGCAAACAGATTTTGTTTACTGTGATTCCTTCAAAAGGGTTTATTTCAAATCAAACTGGGCCTTATTATTTTCTTAACCTGTTTAATCTGGCAGGATTAGCTTTAACCCCCCTGCTCAGGGGTCTTGGGGAGTCACTGCCCCACGGCATCTTTTAAATGACCAGAAAATCCCTTTTTTACCCTCAGTTTTGGCAGGTTGGGGTGGGATGCGACTGAAACTTTTGGGAACCTGTTGGAAACAGGGAGAAAATGGAGAAAGGTGCACCTGGACAGGGAGCAGCTGGGGGAGGATGGGGCAGCTGCAGAGCCCCAAGTGATGCCCAAATTCCCGAGGACAGGCTGGCACAGGGGCACAGATCATCCTCCTCTCACACACAGGGGCACAGATCATCCCCCTGCCAGGGCCTTTCCATGGGAGCAATCCATGCCTCTGCCCCCACATAAAACACTCGTGGAGGGTTCAGAAGAATGAAGTATTTAGCAATCATGCACATCATTTTGGAAACGTATCTGAAAACTCCATTTCATCCTGCGGGGAGCAAAGGCATTAATTAGTTTAAGCAGCTCGAAGAGGCAGTGCCAAATCCTGCTATTGAACTGTCTGCGAGTGTGAGTGCCTGGGAGTACAACCTGCCCAGATGAGGTGGGTGAACTTTGCCCAATTTTCAGCGTGTTATGCACTTAAATATCCTTATAAAGTGCTGTGAAATCTCCACATAAAAATGAACACACATGAGTTTTCTGCTTCCATGGGAACTCCATGTCCTGGGAAGGCTGATCAACAGGAGCACCACAAAGTTTTGTCCTTCCTGTGCCCCCACATGCACGTGGGGTCAGCAAAAACCCTCCAGGTGACCAGGAGAGCCCCTGACCACCAGGGACACCTTCCACCATCCCAGGTGCTCCAAACCCCAATGTCCAGCCTGGCCTTGGGCACTGCAGGGATCCAAGGGCAGCCACAGCTGCTCTGGGAATTCCATCCTGTGGGAAACTGAGAATTTCAGACTTTCTGTGCTGGCAGGCACTGACCCCCAAGAGAACACTGCATTTGACCTGAGGCCGTGGAGAAGCTTCCAAAATGGAATGGTGGAACTGGGATTGTGGGTGGGGAGTTTGGATAGAAGTGTGTGATATCACAGGATGGGAAACTTAGTTTAAGGTGTTAGAATACAGTAATAGATACAAAGCAAGACAGAGTTTGTAGGGTGGAGGCTGATCCTTCTTCACCTTCTTCTTCACCTTCTCCTCCATGGGTTTGGGTGGTTTTGTGTAATTGGATAAAAAAGTTCACAGGTAGATGGTTATTAAGTTTAAAGTAAAAATAATTTACGTGTCATTTCTTAATTGGACAGTTTGTCCTTCAAAGGCCCTGTAGAGAGAGATGGGGATCCATTTTTAGTTTGTTATTGAAGTGCTGCAGAACTCAGGGTTTGTGAGACTGTGACATGGATAAGAACTCATAAACACCTGAGTCCCAACAAGAAATAGCCTCTCACAATTTAATCCCAACCTTGGCAGAAGAAAAAGAAGTGAAGAATTGACATTAGTGGTGATCCTGGGTGAGGAGGACACCGGTTAGGACTGGGACCTCACTGAAGAACAAAGAAGATAAAACTCAACACCATCCCATCCCCTCCCCACCCTCACAGGGAAGGATATTTCCAGACAAATCACCCTGAACCTGCTGTTAATGCCTTTTGTGTAATTGGATAAAAAAGTTCACAGGTAGATGGTTATTAAGTTTAAAGTAAAAATAATTTACGTGTCATTTCTTAATTGGACCGTTTGTCCTTCAAAGGCCCTGTAGAGAGAGATGGGGCTCCATTTTTAGTTAGTTATTGAAGTGCTGCAGAACTCAGGGTTTGTGAGATTGTGACATGGATAAGAACTCATAAACACCTGAGTCCCAACAAGAAATAGCCTCTCACAATTTAATCCCAACCTTGGCAGAAGAAAAAGAAGTGAAGAATTGACATTAGTGGTGATCCTGGGTGAGGAGGACACCGGTTAGGACTGGGACCTCATTGAAGAACAAAGAAGATAAAACTCGACACCATCCCATCCCCTCCCCACCCTCACAGGGAAGGATATTTCCAGACAAATCACCCTGAACCTGCTGTTAATGCCTAAATGCTCAGAGGTCCCTCCTACCAGCCCACTGGGCCTTAATTCTTCATACAAACATGTGAAATCCATGGGGATAATGGAGAGAAAATCAATTTTACTTGAACACCAGCTGTATCATAACTTTTAACAGTGTAACTGAAGGTGGGAATTAGCCCAAAGAAGTAAAATAATACACTTCTAACTAATAATCATGGAATTATGGAATGGTCTGGGTTGGAAGGGACCTTAAAAATCACTTTATGCCACCCCCTTGCCATGGGCAGGACACCTTCCACTAAATAATATCTTATATATTATTTACCGATATATATATATGTTTTATCTAATCTCTAGCAAGGATTTTTGGGGTTTGTGAGGGGCTCAGTCCCTCAGGATTCAGGATGGATGAGGGACGAGCAGAGGGATCAGTGCCAGTCCCCTCCTGTCCCCTCTATATCCCACAGCCTGATTTTCCACCCTTTTTAATCTCTTTGATTAAGAGGAATTGAAGACAGACTGGTTTTTCCTTCCCCTGAACCCTGATTGCTGGGAATGTTAGTTTTTGTTTGTCGTGTTGGTTTATTTTCGTGGTTTTTCGGTTTTCCCCCGCTTTTCTTTTTGTTTGTTTGTTTTTCCCCCAGAGTTTTGCAAATGCAAAGAACAGTTATAAACACTTGCTCCTCCTCGGCAGCTTTTTCACAGCCTGCCTGGGGTACTGCACAGACAACTTTTCTCGTTTTTTTCACTCATTGGTTCTCCTTGTTATTACTATTAGCAAAAAAAAACCAAACAACAAAACCCCCAAACATTCAAGCACAACAGCTGAAAAACACCCAAATCTGCTTGGAAAACAGCAGCTCCCACTGCAGCAGCAGCTCCCACCTGAGCCACAGAACTCAACCTGTGGATCTGGGGAGAACAGGTTCACACTCACACTGCAGAACTCTTCCTGACAACAAATGGTGTAAACCATTAACCCAAGCAAGAGAGCAGATTTTTAGCAATTCCTTATTCTTAAAGCCGTGTTAAACCTGCCACCCTACCACAGACTGACCTAGCAAGTGATCTATGAAGAGATAATTGTTTAATTCTAATGTTTTGCTGTTTTTATGAGGCTGCCCCTGGATCCCTGGAAGTGCCCAAGGCATGGCAGGACAGGGCTTGGAGCAGCCTGGGATAGTGGAAGGTGTCAACCCATGGCAGGGGTGGCACTGGATGGGCTTTGAGGTCCCTTCCAGCCCAAACCAGGCTGTGACTCCATCAAACATCAGGCACTTCTGTTAAGATTTTAGGTATTGCCTGTGCATGCATGTTTGCAAAACACGATACAATGAAACAGGAACATGACTATAATGTAAAAAACTTGATGTCTGTCTGCAGCACTTCAGTTAAAAATTGACCAAAATTCTTCCTTTTAACACTTTGAACATTCAGGCTGGCTCACACTGAGTGTGAGCTGCATTAAAA
>NW_005054369.1:3649256-3651756 GCF_000277835.1 Geospiza fortis | reverse complement strand
GGAGTGCCATGGTGAAAATCACTAATTATTTATTTATTAATACTGTTATTTTAATGCAAAATTCAGGTTTTATGTATTTTTAGCTTCCTGGCAGCACCTCATGGAGAAGTTCTTCCCAACAGGCTCTGGGACAGCAAGACTTCCATAAATCATTCTCCATATGAACACAGGGGGGCTTAAAATCAGCAAAACACCAAAACCCTCACAGTTTTGTTTTGGGGATGTCTTAACTCCCACCTGGGCACTGCAGGGAGCATGGAGAGGTTTGGGAGAGGAGGCAGAGACTGAGACACACATCCCAAATCTGCAACTCAAACCTGAGGCACCAACAAAGACCTGCTGGTGTTTCTATAATGCCTTAACTCCAGGTTGAACGATCAGGGACAGAAATCTTCTCCAGGCTAACATTTCCCATTCAAAAATCTCATTCCAGGAGCAAATATTTTTTGCTTTGTTTCAAATACATCAATTTTGGGAGGAGGAAATTGTGCAAAGTAGGTAAAAATAACCTTTCACTGACTTTATGGACATTTGAAATCCACACAGGAACTGCTGTAGACATAAATACAAGAGACCTGCAGATCAGAGAAACTCAACCACTGCCTTATCACTGCAAACTCAGCTTAACTGGCCATATTTTATCATTATTTACTGCTACACAACCCTTCCTCGTGTTCTGGAACAGACACAGAATGGCCCTTCCAGAGACACCACGCACCAGCTCAGCTGCAATTTCTAAGTGACTGGGCCAGAAAATTAAACTTCTATTTCCCCATTCAAGATAGAAATAAATGAGGGACTTGCCTCTATTTCTGTTCGTCAGGGAGCTGGGACTCACCAAGAACTTTACCTGGGAAGTTTTGAAATTCTCCTCATCAGCTGCACCCTGCAGCCAGAGCCTGAACTGCTCTCCCTCGTGGCCCTGTGTGACAGGAGGTCACCAGCGGCCAACACCTGACCCAAAATTCAGAAATCCCTGCTGGTGTGCACTGAATGCACCTCCTGGTCCCACCTCTGCTCTCTTCTTCTCCCCCTTTACTGGAGTTCCTGTTTTTGCCAGCCCTGGGAAGGTCTCACCCCTCTCCTTCTCCAGAGGAAATAACAAAAATTAAAGTGAATTGACCTCAATCTGCATTGTTGGAACTCAACAGAAAAGCAGCCTCACAGGTTGACTCGTCCTGTTAATTAGACACCCAAATCAGCCCAGAGATCCTAAATAAATCAGAGGATTTGCTGATCAATCAATCAATCAGAATAAATATGCAGTTTCCTGGTTACACTGATGGGAAGGCAGGACCCTCTGGTCACAGACTGGAACCAGCAGGGAGGTTCTCCAGAAAACTCCTCCCAGATTTATGGATATGCTGCAAGTGTCATTCCAATATTAATGATTCCTAAACACAAGGTGCAGATAAAGGATTCAATGCTCACACACCCTGATAAAGCACAATTTCCAATTCATCCCTATAACTTAAGCTCCCTAACACCCAAATTTCAAACTCATCAGGACCTTTGGTTTGAGGTCTTGGTCAGGATCATCAACTACACCTGGGAGTACAAATCTGAACACAAATTGGGCAAATTTGGAGAAATAAAGTGACAAACCTTAACAAGAACCTCAAATCCCACCCCAGGACACAAAATCCAGAACTACCACGAAGGAAATGTGAGACATGGGCTCTAAAATTCATAGATAGGTCCTACAAGATTATTGGCCATCATTGCAGGGCTCCAACACATTCCCATGAGAAGAGAAAGGAAAAAGGAAAAAGGAAAAAGGAAAGGAGGCTGGAGAGGGACTGGGGACAAGGGATGGAGGGACAGGACACAGGGAATGGCTCCCAGTGCCAGAGGGCAGGGATGGATGGGAGATTGGGAATTGGGAATTGTTCCCTGGCAGGGTGGGCAGGCCTGGCACAGGTGCCCAGAGCAGCTGGGGCTGCCCCTGGATCCCTGGCAGTGCCCAAGGCCAGGCTGGACACTGGGGCTGGGAGCACCTGGGACAGTGGGAGGTGTCCCTGCCATGGCAGGGGGGGCACTGGGGGGGATTTGGGGGCCCTTCCCACCCAAACCATCCTGGGATTCTATGAAAGGGGAATAAATCCACCAATTCTGACATCAGCTGGTGTAAAACTGATGTTGCAAATTGGAATTTGTTTTATCATCTTACAAGAACAGGGATATTTCTTCTCTCACACTGCAATATCATGAGCTACATATTTGGAATGTTACACAGATTTGGAACTGGAGGATCTTTAAATTCCCTTCCAATCCAAGACACTCAGCCAGAAGGAATCCCTTGCACCCCCCAAGTACCTCCACAAACCTATTTTATATCCACTCAGGGAACAGGGCAATGCCAAGCCAGGTTATTTGGGAGAAAGGAAACGTTAATTCTCTGCAAACCTTTGACCACACTGGGTCACCACCGGGTTACTCAGCACAGGTATCCTGATGTTCTCCTCCAGCAAGGCAGAGGAGGTTGGGAGGCCCCAGCATC
>NW_005054369.1:3629256-3646756 GCF_000277835.1 Geospiza fortis | reverse complement strand
AAACTAATGACACCATCACATTCAGCTAGATTTGTACTATTTTACATTTGTCATAAATAGGGACAATTTCTACAGCCTTCTAGGGATGTCCTTTAATACTTGCTCCTCTTGAACATCAAAGGCCCAATTCATGGGGAAAAAAGAAAGAAAGAAAAAAAGGAGTATGCCATTTATGTTGTTCTTGCATATTTTATTCTGAGAGGAGTGTGGGATGCAAATTTATAGTGAGAAGTGTGTTTTTCCAGTTAAGTGAGACCTTGCTTCCCCCAGAATAAAATGGCCAGCAAATAAACTGGTCAGGAGATGTGGCAAAACATCTTGAAAACGGGTCAGAAAGGGCCATCCTTAGGTCAAGAAGCAGAAAAATACCTTTATGATAAAAATTTTTCCCTCAGATGAATTTATTTATGTGCCCCTAATAAAAAGGCTGTCAGAAATGTCACTATATTGTCATTTCCTGAAAAAAAATTAACAATATTACTTAGAAACAAGGTGCTCACCATAGTAACAGTCCCATTAAGCACATTACCTCTGAAACACCAAACAGGTTAAATGCATATGAGTATTGATGGTATTTCCTATCAATATGGGGTTTTAAGTAAACTTGCCTGAAAGTTCATTAATAAAACGGGTGTGGGAGGCTGTATTTATAAAACCCTTTCCTTTTATCTTGATTGCATGGGTTTTTATTAAGGAGGGGTGCAAAGGTTACGTGGGGCTGCATGTGTGGCAAGCCAGCCAACAAATCAAAGGAAAAATGAATTAAATTAAACTTATTCCTCACAGGTCTGCAATGAGAGCAGGTGCTGAGGTCTGGGGCTCTGGGTGAAGATGAGCACACGACTCTGGATAAAAAAGTCATTTTCCTACACTGGTGGGGTTTTTCCACCTTCAATTCTTACCTTTTAATCTAAATCTCATCTACAAGCAGCAATGTCAAAAGTTACCGGGTTGGTCAAAATGTTTCTTAGATCGGGGTCAACTGATTCCTCTTCTTTCATGGGGAGAAAAGGGATGTGATTTTGAGCAAATTCACTTTATAAAGAAGCCTCACACGCAGGTGGCTTTTTAAAGCTGCTGATTTTAGAGTGAAGCTGCCCTGATTTTGGTCCAACTGCAGTTCTGTGCAAATATTTATCATGGAATCCTGGAATGGTTTGGGTTGGAAGGGACCTCAAAGCCCACCCAGTGCCACCCCTGCCATGGCAGGGACACCTCCCACTGTCCCAGGTGCTCCAACCTGGCCTTGGACCTTTCCAGGGATCCAGGGGCAGCCCCAGCTGCTCTGGGAATTCCATCCCAGCCCCTGCCCACCCTCCCAGCCAGGAATTCCTTCCCAGTCTCCCATCACCAAAACACAAACCCTTTCTTTCTAAACAGGAGTTTGGAATAATTTGGTAAGATTTGATAATATTCCAAAAATTTGGAATAGTAAGATCCACACACCTCTGCAGCTGTTTCAGAGTCTTGAATATTGAATATCCTCAAATTCTCTGAGAACAAGTGAAAATATTGCCATTGCACAGGTGAGCACTGGCTGTGGACCTTCAACCTACTTTTACCTAAAAAAACCCTATTTATAAAATGCTCCTTCATTCTAATTATGGCCTACCTGTAATAATGTTAAGAACACTGGCAAGAAAGGATTGTCCTCCTGGAAATACGATTATTTTTTTAAAAGTTAAATTTTAAAATAAATAAATTAAAATTCATTTTTTAAAATAAATTATCCTTTCATTGCTTTCCCCATGGCAGGACAGACACACTGCTCCCCCCATCCTTAGGCTCTTCCAAGGTCACAGCAGTGATGGACACCCTGAAAGGCTCCACCAAAACCCCATCAACATCTGCAATCAGTGCTGCCAAAAAGGAAATTTGCACCTAAGAGGGCCTGAATTGTCCTAAATGGGCCACATCTGGCAGACAATTTACCCTATGAACTTCAATAAAAGCATTTAAGGTACACTTAAAACCACACAGGCTTCCACTGGAAATTATGGGAATTTTGGTCTGAATTCAACAGGAATTAGGTCAGGAATTTTGCAGATATTTCTGTTCAGAATGCATTTGTATTGATTTTTTTTTGTTTAGTTTTGTTTTTAAATACATATAGTTGATAGAAAGCAATGGGCCAACTGGGCTGGAAAAAGAATTAGATGTATAAAAGTAACTGGGCTATTTTGGGGTTTTGTTGTTTCCATTTTTGAAGGTTGGAGAGGATTGATTTCTGTTTGCAGAAAATTGTAGGAAAGTATTGGATTGTAAAAATCCATTAAATGTCTCACAAAACAGTGACTTTCTGCTTATCAAAACTCCTCTCACATGAAATGGTAATAAAAGAAGATGCCAGTCTCTGGAATTTGAATTTTGAGTTGGCAGACAGGAATAGGAAAGCTTGTCAGCTCTCTGCACTTGAATCTGCCATGTCCAGATATGTGAAGTATGAACGTTTCCGAGCAGATTATTTCATATTTAACACTTTCTAAAAGCCTAAATAGAAATGTATTTGCATGTCTGATGAAGCTGCAGGGTTGAGAAAGGGAAAATCAGAAACATTTATCAACCTTTTTTCCCCTTAATGAATTGAACCTCTAGTACCAAATTAAGAGAATCTCACAAATTGCTGCAAAAATCAGTGGTGAAAATGACAATTTGTGTTTGCCTGGGAAAGGGCAAGTCCTGCCTTCTCAGCAAGTGAACAGAGCAGCTCAAGACTGCAAAATATAAATACAGAATCCCATGAGCTGGGTTGGAAGGGATCTCAAAGCTCATTTAGTGCCACACAGGGACACCTTCCCCTGCCCCAGGGTGCTCCAACCTGGCCTTGGGCACTGCCAGCGATCCAGGGCAGCCACAGCAAACCTGGGAATTCCATCCCAGCCCCTCCCCACCCTCCCAGGGAACAATTCCTGCCCAATCTCCCACCTATCCATGTCTATAGTTGATACAACCTGCTGGGTTCCCACTTTCCTAGAGAAAAATTGAATTTTCCATTTTTACTGGAAATAAGGGAACCATGAAGAGCTGATGCTGGAACTCCTGGTCTCCCTGTTGGCTGCATTTGCTGCTTTTCCTATTAAGGATGCTTATGCTTTAACCATAAATATGTATCTACATCTTACAGATCTATATCTATATCTACAGCTACCTATATCTATATCTATATAATCTATATCTATATAATCTATATCTAATCTATCTCTTCTATATCTATATCTATATCTATATCTATATCTATATCTATATCTATATCTATATCTATATCTATATCTATATCTATATCTATATCTATATCTATATCTATATCTATATCTATATCTATATCTATATCTATATCTATATCTATATCTATATCTATATCTATATCTATATCTATATCTATATCTATATCTATATCTATATCTATATCTATATCTAATCTATATCTAATCTATATCTATCTATATCAGCTATATCTACATCAATATATCTAAAATGAAGGAAGTCCCAGGGACAGCTCCTTGAAGCAAAATCTGATCATAAGTCTCAACTTAATGACACCTGAGCACAAAGGTCGCCACAGGACTGACTAAATACACTGAACCTGAACACGTGCATGCCTGAAACATGAAAATATGTATTTACAAAAGTTGCAGACCGTTTATCCACAAACTGGCACCTGAAGATTCAAATCTTCCAGCTCTACTTGACAAAATCTCAACCAAGTCCATGATTCTTGTAATATTTTTTACTGTAGTTTAAAGGAAAAGAGATCTGTAATTCATTTTAATAATATAAATGCTTTTCTTATTGAAAGAATTTTTATATACTGAAAAAGTTCATGGATAAATTGTATGTGGAAAAAATTTACTCTCAGGATACCATAATTAGGGTGAGCAGCACAGCCCCTGAAATCCCTTTTAAATGTAAGCATCAGGGGATGTTGAATTTGTCATCTCAGAAGCAGACAAATTAACAGCCCCACAATCTTGTGATTTAAATATTCTGTCCAGAAAAAGAATAAAAAAAAATACTCTGGCCTTTGCTGAGTCACAATCAGAAAATACAGAAAAATTTACTTTCCTAATTTGCTGCAAGCTGGGAGTTTTTTTATAGTTTTGAAAGTGCAAAACGAGCAAGAGAGAGGTGCTAGTGCTGTTCCTGGAAGGGTGCAGAGCACTCAGGATGTGTCATGGCAGGGTTTTCTCCATGGCAGCTTCCAGGGGGGACATCCCACAGCCCAGGGGTGACTCCAGCTCCATGGGGGTGACACAAAGTGAGCAGGTTCCTCCTGCCAGGGCTGGCATTTCCCCGTGCTCCCAGCAGCCCTGGGCAGTGGCAGTGCCTGCAGGAGCAGGAAATCACAGGGTAATTATTGATGACAGGCCTGCCCACGTCAGCCGGGCGCGAGAATGGAGCTGCTCCCAGCTCCTTTGAAGGCTCCCATTATGCATGAGGTGCTTCATCAATATCCCCTCTTGGATGAATAACCTACACCACGCACGGGGGATTTCACTGCACGGCTCTCCTCCCTGCTCCCCATCCTCAGCTGCTCCTCCTGGGCCCTTCTGCACAGCTGGGCTCTGCCTTTGCCTTGGAATGTGCCAGAATCATGGAATGCTTTGGGCTGGAAGGGACCTTGGAGTCCATCATGTTCCTGACACCTTCCACTGTCCCAGGCTGCTTCAGCCAGGGATCCAGGGACAGCCCCAGCTGCTCTGGGCACCCTGTGCCAGGGCCTGCCCACCCTGCCAGGGAACAATTCCTGCCCAAAACCCAACGTAAACTGACCCTCCTTCAGTTTAAAACCATCAATGCCCCTAATGCCACCTCCAGACTTCCCAGCCTGACACAGGAATTCACAGCTCAGGCAGGAACAGGAGGACTGAGCTGGACTGAGGGAAGAGCTCAGCTTTGCTCCGGGTCTGCACCCTCAGGACAAGGAGAGGATGGAGGAATGCACCCTCAGGAATGCAAAGGGCTCATCCAGTGAGGACAGGCAAGGAGCAGAACCCCGGGGCTGCTGCTCGTCACAGGGCGAAGGAAAACTCTGCTGTGTCTCCAATTTCCTCTGTCCTGTGCTCTAATGAGCCATCTGGTCTGCAAACACACAGCACAGTGAGCCCTGTGCCATCCCTGTGCCACCCTGTGCCATTGGAAACCCCCAGCACAGCCACCCCTGTGCCATCCCTGTGCCACCCTGTGCCATTGGAAACCCCCAGCACAGCCACCCCTGTGCCATCCCTGTGCCACCCTGTGCCATTGGAAACCCCCAGCACAGCCACCCCTGTGCCATCCCTGTGCCACCCTGTGCCATTGGAAACCCCCAGCACAGCCACCCCTGTGCCATCCCTGTGCCACCCTGTGCCATTGGAAACCCCCAGCACAGCCACCCCTGTGCCATCCCTGTGCCACCCTGTGCCATTGGAAACCCCCAGCACAGCCACCCCTGTGCCATCCCTGTGCCACCCTGTGCCATTGGAAACCCCCAGCACAGCCACCCCTGTGCCATCCCTGTGCCACCCTGTGCCATTGGAAACCCCCAGCACAGCCACCCCTGTGCCATCCCTGTGCCACCCTGTGCCATTGGAAACCCCCAGCACAGCCACCCCTGTGCCATCCCTGTGCCACCCTGTGCCATTGGAAACCCCCAGCACAGCCACCCCTGTGCCATCCCTGTGCCACCCTGTGCCATTGGAAACCCCCAGCACAGCCACCCCTGTGCCATCCCTGTGCCACCCTGTGCCATTGGAAACCCCCAGCACAGCCACCCCTGTGCCATCCCTGTGCCACCCTGTGCCATTGGAAACCCCCAGCACAGCCACCCCTGTGCCATCCCTGTGCCACTGCAGCCACCCCACTCCACAGCACCACAAAGGGAGGACAGAAAATTCAGGAGTGGCCAAATCAGCGTCACCTTCCCTGTGTCCCAGCCCTCAAAACAACAACAGTCCAATTTTCTTCTTTATACAGAAAGGGAGCTAATGACCAGGCTCCATTAAGAGCAATTAATCATTTCCCATTAGGAATGTGCAGGGGTTTGTCTGAGATGCCCCACTCAGAGCAGTGGGGGAAGCTGACTTTGGCTCAGTGAAATTCCACACTGAATGCTGGCCATGACACAGGTTGTTGAAATTATGTGCCACATTTTCAGTTATGTTTAAAAATAAATATATTGGCTGCATATAAGCTGGAGAGCCAGTAAGGGGAGGATTCCTGGAGGTGTTGGGAAACCCAACTTTTCCCTCTCCACAAATCCCTGACAGGGAGTCAGCTGGGGGTCAGGCTCTGCTCCCAGGGAACAAGGGACAGGACTGGGGGAAATGGCCTCAATCTGCACCAGGCAGGTTTAGATTGAAGATTAGGGAAAATTTCCTCATGGAAAAGCTGTCCAGCCCTGGCACAGTCTGTCCAGGGCAGTGGCGGAGTCACCATCCCTGAAAATACTCAAAAACCACGTGGATGTGGCACTTGGGGACATGGATTGGTGGTGAGCATGGTGCTGGGGCTGGGAAGGCTTGGGCTGGATGATCTTAAAGGTCTTTTCCAACCCTAGGTTCTGCGATTCCATGACTCTCCTGCCTGCCTCAAGACTGATTCCACCTTTGCCAATGCTATGTTACAAGAGGAATGGTTGATTTTGTATTTTAAACACATTTCCCCTGTTTAACAGTCATTTGGAAAATTAAAGGCACTTTGGAAAAATTTAAGATACAGGAGAAGCCACTGAAACAGCAGATGCTGGATTTTTATAGAATTTCTTTAATATAAGGCAGATCATTTCTACTTTCTGAATCTGCAAATCTCTCTGCTTTTGTTATATCAGAGTTGATTGTCACGATTTTTCTCTCCACAAGGAATGATGTCCTCAGAGCTGGCACAAAAGCAGCTGCAGAAAACTGACCATGAATTGAGAAGTGTTTCATCCCAAAAGCACTTTACACATTTCTTTTGTTAGAAGAGAAACCTTTTGAATGTGGTTTTTTTTGGCATAACCAAAACCTTCTGGTCCCCAGATAAAGTCAGTGCAGAAAGATAAAATAAAATTTGATGTAAGCACTGATTAGGAAGAAATTATGCACCAGTCAGTCCTGATTACAAAAGCACTTGAGGATGGAGTTTGAATCCTCTCTCAAAGAGCAATACTGTACGTGGTCACATTTACAGGGAAGGGGGGAAAAGGGCCAAAGGTTTTGATGAGCATGGAAACACAGAATTCCAGCCTGGTTTGGGTTGGAGGGACCTGAAAGCTCAACCAGTGCCACCCCTGCCATGGGCAGGGACACCTTCCACTGCCCCAGCCTGCTCAGGGGCCCTGGTGCTGAGCAGAAATGTAAGAAAATCAGTGATGAGAAAAAGCCTTTCTGGCTTTGGATCCTCAGCTCTCACTGATGTTTGTTCTGCATTTTTCAGTGCCTGGAGAAACGAGCAGGCACTTTCAAATGTAAATGTGTAAAAGCAAATAAATACCAAATTCCTAATTTAGAAAGACTGCAGTTCTGATGGGCAGATAAACTGAAGTGCAATCCATCAGAATTTGATTTTTACATCACCTTTCTCCTAAATAACTTTTAAAACCAGTTCCTTCCAATTTTTCACATCTATTTCCACATTCCTTCCAACGTAATTTTTCTCAGTTTTATGAAAGTATTGGTAGGAGAAAGTGACAGAAGAACAGAAATGCTCTCACATCGTTGTGATTTGAGCCAATTAATTCCTCATTAATGTTTCCATGATGTAGGATCCTTCCCCCAATAAAACACAAACACACAGACCTGGGCCAGGCCAGGAGCAAATGAGGGAGATAAATTAAAAAGACCTGGATGTGCACATGCTGAAATGAGAGCCCTGCCCTGCAGCCCAGCTGGGCACACCCAAACCCCCCAGCACAGTGGGCAGTGGCACCCCAGTGCCACCCTCACAAGGCTGCAGGGACCCTCAGGTGATGCTCACAGCCACGTCCCAGCCCTGCACAGCTCCTGAGCTTGGATATGCTGAAGAACTTTCCGTCCTTTGCTCACAAATCCAAGGGTGCTGATTGTTTCCCTCAGGAAGCTTCCTGCTAACAAATACCTGTATTTTTACTCTTTTAGAAGTTCTTCAGTGCCTTATAAAGCATTAAATTTTACAAACAAAACATTAAAAACATATAAATAAAACTTTTTTTTCCTTTTCATTTGTTTTCCTAAATGGGCTCCTCAATTCTTTTTGGCTTTGTGGATGAGATTCCTCGGTGTAAGCACTGCTGGCCTTCAGCTGCTGGTTTGGGGTTCAGCCCTGAGAGGTTTAAGAGGAAGGTTGTGCCCTTGGGATGGACCAAAGTTTTCTACAAATTCAAATCCACTTTTCCAATCACTGAGGTTGGAAAACCCTCCTCAGACCATGAATTCCAGTTCCCCAGCACTGCCAAGGCCACCCATGTCCCCAGGTGCCACATCCAAAGGCTCTTCCATGCCCCCAGGGATGGGGACTCCAGCACTGCCCAGGACAGCTGTGGCAGGGCTGGACAAACTTTTCCAGGCAGAAATTCTCCCAAATGTCCAAGCTAAATCTCTGCTGATGCCATGTGAGGCCATTTCCACTCTTCCTATCCCTTGTTCCCTGGGAGCAGAGCCAGACCTGGCTGTCCCCTCCTGTCAGGGAGCTATAGAGAGTGATGTCAAAGCCTCAGGCCCCTCTTGGTGGCCAAAAGCTGCTTTAGGTAGCCACAGCTCACAGAGCAGCTCACAGCCCTTCAGGTGTGTTCATAACCCAATCCAACCCTTTCAGCTGAACCATGTCACTTTACAGGGCAAGGATGGGGAGATGGGAGCCACTGGCTGATGGCAGAGGGCAGGGAGGGCGGCACTCACCTCTCTGGAGCCACAGCTCACAGAGCCACAGCTCACAGAGCAGCTCACAGCCCTTCAGGTGTGCTCACAGCCCAACCTTTCAGCTGAACCACGTCACTTTATAGAGCAAGGATGGGGAGATGGGGGTCAGTGGCTGATGGCAGAGGGCAGGGGGGTTGGTGTCACAGACACCTTGTATGAAAAATCCTTTCCTTAGGATTTTTCCTCCTGAGAAGCTGAGAGGCCTCAGGAACAAAATGTAAACATTGATTATCTGCTGCTGTGGAATGCAACAGGTGCATCTGTGATTGGTCTCATGTGGTTGTTTCTAATTCATGGCCAATCAGAGTCCAGCTGTCTCGGACAGAGAGCCGAGCCACAAGCCTTTGTTATCATTCTTTGTTATTCTATTCTTAGCCAGCCTTCTGATGAAATCCTTTCTTCTATTCTTTCAGTATAGTTTTAATGTAATATATATCATAAAATAATAAATCAGCCTTCTGAACCATGGAGTCAGATCCTCGTCTCCTCCCTCATCCTGGGACCCCTGTGCACACGGTCACAGGGTGGCACTGACCTCTCTGGAGCAGGGGGTGGTGGAAGGCTGGCACGGGCAGGGTGCCTGTGCTGGCTGGCTCACAGAAGTAGGCTCGCAGCCAGGCTGTGCACTGCTGCAGGGGCTCCGGCATCTCCTCGGCGCCCTCGCACACCTCGCACGCCACCGAGGGCTCTGCCCTGCTGAGACACAGAGAAAGGCAAGGTTACACTGGTAACAATGACAAAACCAGGCTGGACAGGGCTCTGAACCACCTTGAGTGGAACAACACGGGCTTGAAGGTCCCTTCCAAGCCAAACAACTCTGTGATGCTGTGATACAGCCGAGTATTCACACTCTCTGTATCAGCAAAATAAAAACCTCTCAACATTGAATCTGGAGCCAGGCTTTTTATCTTCTCAGAGAAAAGAGAAGGCATTCCTCAGAGCAGCAACAAAACCTCACCCTCATCACCCCTACAAACGCAGAAGAGTGTTGTGAACACCTGTAAGAAAGCCCAGGTATGAGGGAACAGCCATGTCAGGGAGCAGGAACACCCCCCAGGCCAGGTGGGTGACACATCCTTGTGCTTCCAGGAGGGATGGAGGTGAGGCTCCTCCTCCGTGTCCCCTGGGGGTGCAGTCCCTTGTCCCCAGGCCATCCCTGGGGAAGGAGGGAAGGAAGCAGCTCTGCCTTCCTCCAGCGCCCTGGCAGGTCTCTGCTTCCCTCCCCTGATTCAATTGGAAGGAAGCAATTGAGAATTCATTTGATTTTCAGTGGCAGCTCGTGCTTGCAGGGGCTGAGGAGCAAAGCGAGCCCACAGAAAGCACCTGTAAACAAAAATGGGCTTCTTCCCTTGCTCCTTTTTCTTTTTTCTTTCCCACTGGAAGAGCAAGGTGTGGATGAGAGCAGTGAAAAAGGGACCCCTGGATTTGCACATATCCAGCTCTGTTTTCCAAGCTGGATGTTTCCAGGGGTGCACAGCAGTGCTGGGAAGGGAGTGATGGTGCTTCCTGGTGCTTCCCAAGGCTGGGGTGGGGTGAGAGGACTCACAGAGACCTGTGTGAGGACAGCAGGAAACACACAGTGCATCCATGGGAAATGATGGAGAAAACAACACCCAGGGTGATGGAACAGCAACCCCTGCCAGCAACCTTTTCAAATACAGAACCCTCACCACCACCACCCCCCAGAAGTTTCCTGATTCTTGCAGCTTTTTCTCCCAGCTGGAAACAAAGCCAGAGCCAGAAGTTCCTCAGTGCTAGACCTCAAGAGCAGAGTCTTCTGGTTTTCCCTGGAAGTCCCAAAATTCCTGAAATAATTCCCAAAATAACCCCCAAGATGCCCAAAATGATCCCTGAAATTCCCCCAAAAAATCCCCCAAATTCCCAAAATAATTTCCAAAATTAAAAAAAAATTCCCAGAATTCCCAAAATAATTCCCAAAATAATCCCTGCAATTTCCAAAAAATCCACAAAAATTCCCAAAAAACCCCCAAATCCCCCAAAATAATACCTGAAATTGCCAAACAAATCCAGTTTGGTAGGATTTAAGTGCAATTTTATTTCTCTTTCCATTTATTTATCAAACTGATGCTTTTGACTTTCCTTTATGTATGTGAAGTAGGATCAAGTTGCTTTTAAAACCTGGTGTCTGCTTTATGCTGTCTTTCTGATTAATAATATCTCTGCTTAAAGAAAAAGGTTGAGAATCCATGCACAAACTTTTGTGCACAAATCCCCATGGCATGGACTTCAAACCAAGCTCCCAGCACCACGGATAATCCATTATTTCACACAGGTACAACACAGCAGAATGTGGCTCCGTTTTACTATGAATTGTTAGCACTGCAACAAAATAAGAATGAGAGAATATAATAGCAACAACTCCTCTGAAACCTGGCACAGAAGTGGGGAGACTTTTCTGCTCCATTTATCCAGAGGAGCACCAAGAGTGCTCAAAGCTTCTTATGTTTTTCACATCATCCTGTTTCTCATTCTTGGGAGTCTGGAAATCATTTGGGCTGTAATGTCACCAATAAAACAGAAAAACTCCCAACTCCCCACGGCTCTGGGAGCAGCAGCTCTGGGCTCTGTGAGGACCAGCCCAAGGGCACCCAACCAGCATCAGTCACCCCCAAAACAAGTGGGGAGCAGCCAGGGAGACTCTGGGAGCACCTCCAGGGCCTGAAGGGGCTCCAGGAGAGCTGCAGAGGGACTGGGGACAAGGATGGAGGGACAGCACACAGGGAATGGCTCCCAGTGCCAGAGGGCAGGGCTAGATGGGAGATTGGGAACTGGGAATTGTTCCCTGGCAGGGTGGGCAGCCCTGGCACAGGTGCCCAGAGCAGCTGGGGCTGCCCCTGGATCCCTGGCAGTGCCCAAGGCCAGGCTGGACACTGGGGCTGGGAGCACCTGGGACAGTGGGAGGTGTCCCTGCCATGGCAGGGGTGGCACTGGGGGGGATTTGAGGTCCCTTTCCAAGCCAAACCATCACACACACATTCCTCATTTCTCCAGGTGCTCCTTGGCAGGAGTGTTTGGAGAGAATTTATTTTAAATTTTCTTTTTAATTGCTGCTTTTAATCGCTGTGCCCTGCCACCGCTGAACATCTCCAGATGTTTTTGGTGGGGCCATTCTCCCAGCAATTCAACACCAGAGGCTTTCCCAACACCTGCCACCTCCACGGCCACCCCCACCTTGGCCAGGAAAGGGAAGGCTCTGCAAGGCAGGAATGAATTTGCTCTCCAGGAATGCACTGAGCTCTTTTCCTGCAGGACACACACTCCACGTGCCAGCACACACAGCCAGAGCTTCAAACTGGCAGGGAGTTGAAAAAAGAGAGGAAAACCTTCACATTAATTTTGCTTGGCTGGAGATGGCAACAGCTATTCCTGGGAATTTGACAGCTTTAATAAAGAAAAAGAAGGCACATAACTCATGCATGGGTGTCTCCTGCTGGCCCTCCTCCCCTCCCTGCCCTTCCCTCCTCCCCTTTCCCTCTCCAAACTTGCATAGCACAACTTCCACAAACTACCTCGGCATTAAATATCCCCCTGAAAGCACCAGCTGCCTTTTAAAGGATTTTCTCAGGCTTCAAAGCCTTAAGTACCTTTCAAAGAGCAGAGTCCAAGTGCTCTGAAAACATTGGTAAGAAGAGCAGAGGAGTTACATCATGGGAAATTCCCCCCTGGAAGGAAATCCCCCTGCTCAGTGTCGGATTTCTTGGAAGGTTTCTCAACTCCCTACTTCAGGCACGGATCTTTGAGCTCCTCTGAGTCAGGATGGACAGGACCAAGTTGAAATTTAGAGAAAAACACACACCTGAGAGTCATATGAACTACCTGGGCCTGAACTTTGGGAATGAAGAAGAAAAAAGGGCCTTTCTTGATGTCCTGCCCTGGGTGACCCCCAAGGAAAGGATCACAGAGGCACCAGCAGCACACAGGGGGTGGCCAAAGTGGCCTTCCACTGTTTTGTCTATGGAGAGTTTAAGTCTTAAACTTGTGATCAACAAGATGCAATTTTGCTTCTATACAGGAAAATAATGTGTGTTCCTTGAAAAATAAAAAACCCCAAACCCTAAACAAAACGTGTAAGAAATCTGACTGCTTTGTTTTCACCCTGGAGAATATTTTTTATTTTTGCTTAAAAAGTACCTTTTTTTTTTTGCAGTGGGGCTGAGAAACATTTATTTAAATCACATTAATATTATTTAAATCACTTCCATGTTCATCAGAGTGTGTCACTGCACTTGTTTTCACTCCTGAATTATGCTGGGTGCTGTCTGCCATCCCAAAAAATTCAAAGTGGAGAGTTTTGTATTTTTACCTGGTCAACAACCAATAGCTGCTGTTGGGGTTTACTGTGCATTTTAAATTTATTTTATTTTATTATTTTACTTTAATTTTATTTTATTTTTTGACCAGAAGTTTTTTGTTTGCAGCAATGTGGTGCCCTCTAATACATCAGCAGTGTCACATGTCTGTCACATGTCTGCCCTAACTTTTTGGGGATATTTGGGGTAAATGGATATTCAGCTCCACACGACCAACATGGCTTTAAAGTGGGATGCTTCATTACGCTACAAATTCCCCATCAGAAATAAAAGCTCGTTTTAAGCTACCTAAAGACATCTAGAAAGAAATGTGTATTTTGCCCAGTTGGATGTGTCTCACAAAGAGCCTTTGTCCAGGCCAGGCACCCAGTCCTGCTGCTGCACATCTCCAGCCTGTGGTGGTGATGTCCAAGAGAGCCCCAGACCAACCCCAACGTGGGAATCCACCCCAGGATCAGGGTTTTCACACCCCACAGCTGTTCCACACCATTCCCCCTGCAATCCTGCCCATTCCTTTCCATTCCAGCCCTTCCCAGAGCCCGCCCAAGCTGGGGAGGCAGCAGGCTCCTGCATCCACACCGCTGAGAGGAGCCTTCCCAAAGCTGCATCCCAGCCCTCCCGTGCCTCCTCACCTTTGCATGGCATGAGAGGAAGGAAAAGCTGCTTCTGGAAAAGGGGAGGAAAGCAGCAGCACCTGTTTCAGTTTAACAGGCTCCTTCCAAAGCCACTGCCAAGAACTGGAAGTTTCTAAGGCACGTCCAAAATAAACATGTAAGCAGCGGATTGGCTTCGGGATCATCCCAAATAGCTGAGCCATGATGGAAACCAGGGAAATGCTGGGAGAAGCCATGTCCTGAAGTGGCAGGATGCTCATTATTTATTTCCGAGCTGCTTTTTGCCTCGGTCCTCCAGGAACTTAAGAGAAACAAGGTGGACCTTGAGCTGTGCTGAAAGGAAGGGGATGTAACACAACTCTGCTGGCACATTCCCTGGGGGAAGGCCAGGAGCTGGCAGCTTCCTTAGCACAAATAAATACCAGGAGAATGTCCTAGCAGCTCCCATAACTTATTTGTAAAATAGATGTTTGTTTATAAAATATTTGTGTATTTTAAATACAATTGATTGGTTGAATGTAACATCCAAAATCCCAATTCCACTGCCTGTAGCCACCCACACACACCTGAGTGTTTTATCCCTGGAAAACCACCTCACCTTTCAGTGGTTTGCCTAAGGAGAAGTTTAGAAACTGAGCCAAATTTACTTCAATTTTTAAATTTTCGATTTTTTTTTTATTTAAGACAGAAATGAAAAAACTCCTCAACTAAAAAATGACTGCAACTCCTCCTAGCCTGGAGTCAACAAAGTGCCATTGATAATGTGGGGAGACTCAGATTACATTATTAATTCTAAATTTTTAAATTTTAATTTTTTTGTAATGTTTCATAATTTAAAATTTTGTAATTTTGTAATTTTATCTTTTTTTTTTTGGTGCGGTTTTGTTTGTGTTTTTCTTCCCCAGTGGTGTGAAAAGCCTGGTGACTGTTGGTACAGAGCTCCATGAGTGTCATTTGTATAGATAATTCTTAATATTTATGTAAGTTTTATATATGTATCCCTATAGATATATAGATATATATCTATATAGATATGTAAAATAGTAAATAACAGAGCTCCTAAACCTGAGTAAATTTTTACCTTTGCAGGAGAAGTCACTGTTGATCCTCTAGCACCTGAATGGTAACTCTTGCCAAAAAATACATAGGAGAGACCAGAATAATTTTAAAATTATTTGTTTTTAAATGGCATTTTTTGTTTGATCAGCAAATGACTGAACACAAGTTGTCACATAACTCTCACACACCTGAATTCATAACAGAAAAAAGATGCACTATCTGAAAACGGATGGTTGTCCTTTTCTTACAATTACATAGATCTGTGCTTATCTTACCAAACTGATTTTCTTTTAGAGAAATAGCTGCTGTGTTACCTTTCAAATGGAAGGATCAGGGATGATTAGCACACAAAAATTAACATTGAAATGGGACATAGTGAGGCAGCATTATTTGTTCCACAACAACACAGAGTGAGTCAACATTTTTACTGGAGCCTTCATTGTGAAATTAACTAAAAATGTATTTTATCCGCACCTAAATGTCATTTAAGCAGCCTTTCTTTGATAGATGAAGGCTAAAGCCACCCCAAAACTGCAGCTGAATTATCTGGTCTCTAATGACTCCAAACCGATTACGGGATGCAGAGCAATCTCGTTAAATTTTATTCCAAAGCTTACTACACTGGTGTTTTCTCTTATTTTTCTATCAATGAAGCCCAGGAGGTTTCAGGACAATTCATTATGTATGAGACCCAACTTACAGTGCTTGACTGTTGATTAATAGCAAAGTTTGCTGGGTGTACATTTGCAGCATTAGATGCATACAATATGCTAACTTATTCTTCCACCCAAGCTAATTATTTACCAAAATGACTACTTGAGACTACAATTTATTAAATGCATGCATCCAGTCTCGATTTGGCCCCAAAAGACAGCCGGGAATGAAGATCTTTTACTTGATGTGACAACTTCTGGAAACAGTGTTATTAATATTGTAAATGTGGCAAATAAAGAGTTCAAATAGCCGGGTGGCTCTGCTGCATTTCTTCCCCACAACTGCACCAACGAACAAAGCACCTTTTTAGGTTTAAAATTCATGGCCAAGCACATCCTGACATAGTTTAATTTAGCTGCTTATAAATGAAGTGGCTCTATGATGGGAGGGAGAGATTAAAAAAGGGATGAGAGCAGCAATAAACAGCAATAACCCCCAATTCCTGTCGAACAGCCCTGACACTGCTCCTTTTAAGACCTATTAAGAAAAAATTGATGCATTTAGGGAAGAACACGAGAAATCAGAGCTGAGTCAGACTTAGTCCTTGTCATACAACCTGTGCAATGTTTTCCTTATTCTGTTTTTATCTGTTCTGGAGGATGCAAGTTGTTACAGATCTAACTGGTGAGAAATTCTGCATCCTCTCTTTAACCCTGGGAAAGAAGCACCTGCACAGAGATTTGAGCATCATATACACAATATAAATTCCAAATAAATAATATTACAAGTAAATTATAATTAATCACATGATAATGAACAGATTAAATTATGGATACGCTAAGTAATAAATAAACACACCTCTTGAGTAAATACAAAGATATTCAAATAGTGTCATTTTTTTCCTGACTTTTGCAATTATTGACATTAAATTTGGGGGCCAAACTGGGCTTGCCCAAGCCCATGATCCCTGCAAAGCTGCTCCCTGCTTATTCCCTGCTCCTGGTGTGCACCAGCAAGCAGTTCAAAGGATGGAGTGAGACTCCTGTCTCCACATGCCAAGATAAGGAAAATCAATGTCAATGCCCAAAAGACTCAAGTGATAGCACTGAAGGTCATTAAATGCTACTCACTGCCCTGGACCATTACGGTTCTGATTGGAATCCTATACAGGGAGACACAGATTTCAAACAAGATCCTGTCCTGGGATGTGGCACTGCGAGACCACGGCAGCGACTTCCCGAGAACACCTGAAACGCATCCAAGGAAAACAACGCTCTGTGTGTGCGGGCTTGGCTCCCTTTCCCTGAGCATTTCTTGTGTTTTCACAGCAGCCAATCCCATTGGGAACAAAGATGTCTGTTAAAGCAACAGCCAGGTGGAAGGACAACCACCAGGTTCTGGTTCTTCAACCACCTCAATCTCCTCCTGTGCCTCCCAGTGCCCTTCGTTGCCTGCTCCATGCCACCCTCCTTCCCTCAATCCCAGACTGCTTGGGGCTGGAAGGAACATAAACACAATCTTGTTCCACCCCTGCTATGGACAGGGACACCTTCCCCTGTCCCAGGTGCTCCCAACCCCAGTGTCCAGCCTGGCCTTGGGCACTGCCAGGGATCCAGGAGCAGCCACAGCTGCTCCGTGCCAGGGCCTGATCATCCTCACAGAAGAATTTCTCCCCAATATTCCATCTTCCCTTTGGCAGTTTGAAGCCATTCTCCTTTCCCCCTCACTCCTGTCCACAGTCCTTAGGCCACCTTTAAAGTTCTGCCCTTTTCCCATGCTGGCCACCACCACCCTGCTGACCTCACGTGGTCTGGACCATCTCTGGACTCAGTCTGACCTTACTGCCCTGCTGAAGATTTCCTGCTCCACCTCCACACTGCTCACCCATTCCAGTGCTGCTTTCCTCCTGTTTCCCACCCACAGCTTTTCCAGACTAATTCCTGGTCTCTCCAGATTTCATCCTGCACGTTTGTACCCCATCTGTGTTAGC
>NW_005054369.1:3627861-3629246 GCF_000277835.1 Geospiza fortis | reverse complement strand
GAACCACAGTCAGCTCTGGTGCTCATCAGCACCGGGAGTTCTGTCAGCTCAGAGACCTTCCCCAGAGAGACCCACTCCCCTCCATCAATGAAACCCTTCAAACACCAACAGCTGGGCCCTACTGAGAGAGCACAAATACCCCTAGTATCAGAGTGACCTCTTCACAAATATTTCCGTTTCAAATCAGCAGGTTTGGCAGCAGAACGACCGGAGAATTTGCCGAAAAGATAAAAAAAGCCCATTTTCTGTGCATCTTCTGTGTTGGGAAGGACCACCCTGTTCTAGATTGAGATCGAGCACACCCTGAAGCAGCAACAACCGAGCAGATGCTTCACATTAAATGTTTTAAAGCAGGAAGCAGAACTGGAGCCAAGTTCCAAGCACAGCACACTCTGCCCGAGATGTTCGGCAACATTAAGCATAGGTGATATCATCAGCTCCAGCTTTAATTAGGTTAAAAGAAAGTCAGTTAATTTTAGCGCTTACAAGAAATTGTTACAAAACATTTTTTCTTATATAAAAGAAGTCTCCCATCAGACCTGGGAGGTCGGTTTTATCACAGGCAATTAACTGTGTTAGGGCTGGCTGCAGGGCACCCTTAAACCGCACACCGCATTCCCTGCGCTGCGCCGCTGTCCCCGCGGCTTTGGGGGGATTGATCAGCACCCCCAGCCCTCTGCAAGGCTGGTTTTGGGATTGATCACCATCTCCAGCCTTTTACAATGCTGGTTTTGGGCATTCACCACCATCCCCAGCCTTCTACAATACTGCTTTTAGGGATTGATCACCATCCCCAGCCTTCTGCAACACTGGTTTTGGGGATTCCTCACCATCACCATCCCCAGCCCTCTGCAACTCTGGTTTTGGGGATTGATCAGCACCCCCAGCCCTCTGCAACGGCCACAGACCCACCAGCCCTACTCAGCACCCTGCCTCGCAGTGATAACCCAACTGCTAACTGGTATCTGAAGTCAAATTTACATTTTTTGCTACATATCTCAGATAGATAAAATCCCAATTATGCATGGATTTAAAAAAAAAAAAATCCACCAAGCCTAAGGGAGTTAAAATACACATTACAACCCTTACAGTGCAAGACCCAGGTCTCTGATCTGGTGCACGGGGACACTGAAGGACAAAAACCTAAGGCTGAATTATTGGAACTGGGCCCTGACTTTGGATGTCCACCTTGACGTGCGTCAGTGCATGAATTCCAGATGACAGTGAGCACCAAGAATTATAATCAACAGCACCTGCAGATCCTCCAGCCTATTAAAATGAATTAAGATACAGATAAATCAGGAACCTCTTAAGAATTCAACTTGCCAGGACGTTTTTCAAAGCGAGTTCCCAGTGCGGGTGTAAAGCCTGTGACCCCTGAGCAT
>NW_005054369.1:3626548-3627839 GCF_000277835.1 Geospiza fortis | reverse complement strand
CCCACAAAGATGCTCCAGGGCTGGAGCCCCTCTGCTCTGGAGCCAGGCTGGGAGAGCTGGGGCTGTTCACCTGGAGAACAGAAGACTCTGGGGACACCTTGGAGCACCTCAGAAAAACTAATATACCCCACTTAAAACAGCATAGTTAATAGAGATCTCCAAAGCCTTTCTGCAGGGCTTTGAGGTTGCTAGCACACACATCAGCAGGATCTCTCCCAAAATGGCATCACCCAGCCAAGAACTGGCTGTGCCTCTTACCAATTTGGCCTCAACCACAAAAATACAACAGTGAGGAGAACAAAGAATAAAGAGCATTTTCCTTCATTTGGATCGAACTGATGTGGAGTTTGCTCTTCCCAACACTCCACAGTGCCTCGGTCACTCTGGGCAGGAGGCTCTGGCAGGAGGGGCCCTTCTGCAGGTACCAAGAGAGCCCTCCCCTGCCACAGGCCATCCCTGCATCCTCTGCATCCAGGAGGAAAAGCTTTTCTCTCAGGTAACCGAGCAGGACCCAGTAGTGGATTGGAAAGCCAGCAGGGCACATCAATAAAACCAATAAAAATACTGTTTCAAAAAGTGCTGTTATAATTAACTGAAATAAGAGTCTATAAACTGCCACCTCAGAAGGAGCTTGTTAAAGGCTGAGCATAGCAACTGTAATTTAAACACACTCTGCCCTTCATGGACCAGCCTGGCCACAGCATGGCTCTGGCTTCTCCCATCTTCCCACAAATCTCTGGACCCAGGGGGATGGCTCATCGCTGGATCCAGGAGTTTTGGAACTTCCCTGTGCAGAGGTGCTGCCCTGGGGTGCTGAGTTACTGTGACCTTAAAATCACATCTGAACCTCCTTGCAGAGGACAAAGTGGGATCAAGGGATTTACAGCCCTGGCACTGCCACATCAGAATCCTGGAATGGTTTGGGTAGGAAGGGATGTTAAAGTTCATCCCATCCCACCCCTGCCATGGCAGGGACACCTCCCACTGTCCCAGGTGCTCCCAGCCCCAGTGTCCAGCCTGGCCTTGGGCACTGCCAGGGATCCAGGGGCAGACACAGCTGCTCTGGGCACCTGTGCCAGGGCCTGCCCAGCCTCACAGCCAGGAATTCCTTCCTCACACCTCATCAAAATCCACCTTCCTTCACCTCAAAGCCATTCCCATTCATCCCACCCCTCTTGTCCTATCTCATTCCTACTCCAAAACTCACTGTGATGGGAGAGCTGGGGACAGACCACCCTGCTAAGACAAGACAGACAAAACTACTTGACATAACTCCATCTGGAATGGGGCA
>NW_005054369.1:3616548-3621548 GCF_000277835.1 Geospiza fortis | reverse complement strand
AGAGTTGATTACTCATAAGAAAGTAAGAAAAAGAAGAAAACCAGATTCAAAGTGGTTTTAGGGGTGAGCAGAGAGGTCAAAAGAGGGAGGAAGGGGAGGAAAGCACCTATTCCTAACAGAAACACACACAATGCTATGATAGAAACTACAGAAGTTTCTTAGAAGCAAGAAGGAGTCCTTCCCCTTCCAGAGCACCCCCAAAACAGTACTGCTTATACTGCTGTTAATTAAAAAAAAAAATCCAAGTCTATAGTACTACAGCCTGTTCTTGAGGAGATTTCTGAAATTCTGAAATTGGAGGAAAATAAGTGTGTCCTGTCTTCAAGGAATCCCAGAATGGTTTGGAAAGGATCCCAAATTCCACCCAGTGCCACCCCTGCCATGGCAGGGACACCTCCCACTGCCCCAGGTGCTCCCAGCCCCAGTGTCCAGCCCGGCCTTGGGCACTGCCAGGGATCCAGGGGCAGCCCCAGCTGCTCTGGGCACCTGTGCCAGGGCTGCCCACCCTGCCAGGGAACAATTCCCAATTCCCAATCTCCCATCCAGCCCTGCCCTCTGGCACTGGGAGCCATTCCCTGTGTGCTGTCCCTCCATCCTTGTCCCCAGTCCCTCTCCATCTTCCCTGTAGAACTCCTTCAGCCTCACCTCCAACACTCCCCTGACATTTCAAGCCACCTGGCCTCGATTTAATTACTGCCAAAAATGTTCTTCTCATGGCCCAATTGTTCATTATGAAGTAAAAGTATCAATCCCATGGATTTTAAAATTAAAAACCAGGGAAAGCACAGAAACTTTACAGCTACAGACAGTGAACTACCACAGGCATTATGCAGAATGAAAGATGAAAACACATAATAATTCTTTTCTGCCACCAACACACACATGAGCCTGTAGTTACACATTTTAGGTTTAACTCTGCAGGAAACAAGCACCATTAGTTCTGCATCTGATGCAAACTCAGATTGCAGGCTATGTAAGACAAGGATTTCAGCTAGAAATTAGCCTTTTTCTATAGCTGCCTCAGTGTGAACGATGCAGGGGATATTAGATTAGCTGCATCTTGCTCACATTTGCATGACAAACAAAAATTTCTGCTTCAGATCTAGTATTTTCCATTTGAAGAAAACAGTCCAGTCCTAAAAACTGTCACAGTTAAGGGAAAAAAAATCAGCAACTGAGGTCATACATTCCTAATTAGCAGAACAGAAATTTGGAATGTGTCCCTTCCCATGGCACAGGAGGTGGAAAGAGATGAGCTTCAAGGTCCCTTCCAACCCAAACCATTCTGTGATTCCATGGAATTGGAAGAGTTTTCCCATTTTTTCTCCAAAGAAAGCTGCTGGTTTAGCAGTCACAGCCTCCCAGCAGCCACTCCCCAGGTGCCAAGGTGAGCTTTTCTTTTTGAAGGCATTGAAACCCAGAGAAATCAAGGGCTGTGAGATGGAAACGTCCCCAGGTTGTGCCAGGGGAGGTTTAAGTTGGATATTGGGAAAAGCTTCTCCATGGAAAGGGTGGTCAAGCATGGAAGGGGCTGCCCAGGGCAGTGAAGGAATCACCTGAAGTGCTCAAAAAGGTGTGGAAGTGGCACCTGAGGACCTGGTTAGTGGTGAACATGGTGCTGGCTGATGGTTGGGCTTGCTGAATTTAGAGATCTCCTCCAACCGTAATGATTTCACAAGGAAAAGCAAGAGGAGGAGCATGACCTGGACACTGGGCATCAGCACAAATCCATAAACAAACTCATCATTATCTGCCCTGAAAGGATCTCTCAGCCCTTTTCCCTCTGAGGGGGTGAAACCTCGTGCCCCTCCACGATCAGATCTCGTTGCTGTCCCTGATGGAGCACAAACCTTCTGCTTTGTGGTAATTGCTCCTTTGAACATGCTAATAACACAACCTAACTCTTCTTTATGCTCCCCCATTTTTCTGGATTAAGTGTGAATTTTTATTGTGTTTTTTCCCAACAAGACATCTCGCTTGTAAATAACCCAACATTAAGTGTCACGATATAATTGATTTTCTAATGAGGTTTTCAAAAAGCATTATATTTCTGCTTGTCAGGAAATCTTTACAGCAGAAATAAGTCCTTCCATATGCATTCCTTAGAAACTCAACTTTTTATTCCTGCAGTGGGGTTGAGGTGGATTCAGCCCTGTGGATTGCCCTAAAATAATGTGTTGTACCAGATGTTTTTATGGCTCTCTCTCAACATTTTCCTGTTGCACTGGAAAATGGAGTGGGAAATTATCCCAGCAGCATGCCTGGGATGGCATAACCTCAGTTTGGGATGGGAAAACTCAATAGCAGAAAGACTCAGAGCTGGACTTGATCTGAAAGGTCCTTTCCAACCTTAATGATTCCATGACAAGTACAAGAGACACTGAGGTGAATTTGATGCCACAAAGAGGGGTGGAGGTAGATACAACCCCCAAAAGGATTCAACCTGCTCCTCCAGAAAATAAAATTTTTGTCCAAGTTTTGCTAATTTGGAAAGTGTTGGGGATGATGTCTGGTGAGAGCAAATCACTGATGTCAGGACTGCTTTAGATATTTATTATTTAATATATATATTATTATGGTTTAGTGGGCATGGTGGCGTTCAGGTGAAAGTTGAACTTGATGATCATGGAGATCTTTTCCAACCTTAATGGTTCTGGTGATTCTGCTCTGTGGTTTTGTTGGAATCAGGATCTTTCCAGTCACCAGGATTAAGAAACAAGTAAGTGCCTCCTTGCAAAAAACCAGGCAGTTATATTAAAAAATAAAAGTGAAAATTGTGCTTATACCATAGAATATGTTAATTTTGAAGTCTAAATAGTATATAAATGTACAGTTTCGAGAACTGTTTGCTTGCAAATAGTACTGGAAAAAGAAAATATCCACCTCTGAAAACATCCATTGATCGCACCATTAGTGCTGAGTCTGCTCCAGTAGGAGCTCGGGGAGTCTCCCCCAGAGCCTGAGACCCCAGGATGGGTTTAAATACCAGTAAGAGAATATCTGGTTTTTATCCTTTTTTAATATTTTGTTTGAAAATCATGCTTTAGCTCAGGCCAGACTTGCAGGACAGAAAATACGAGTTGAACACTAGACATGCACCACTGGACACAGAATATTTTGCAGATCAGCATCTCCATTAGGTCCCAAATGTGGACAACAATCCATGGCTCAGCTCTGCATCTCTTCCAAAAATAAAACTGTAATTTCTTTTGAAGATTTTATACAAGACACCTGATATAGGAGGCAATCTGTATCTGCCTTAAAAAAAGAAAGCTCATACTTTTTGCAGGTCCAGGATTCACCCTCTATTGACAGCTGGAAAGGAAGCAGGAAGATATATATAGATATATAAATACATATATATACACACACATATAGAGGAATGGAGCAAATAAAAAAATATTCCTGAAGTATCACAATAAAGTGGCACAAACCATCTTGCTGAGCCAGTCTCAGCCTCCAAACTCACCAGAAAATATGATTTATAGCCCTGAATTACCGTGGGCAGTTTCACTTGTGGCTCCCCCTTCCACACTTGGGGGCGATGCATTATTGATAGGACGGACAAACACACACTTAGGCTGGGATTTCCAATTTAGCCCAGGATTTATAAAAGGACCAAAAAGAGACAGTGGATGGTTGATGGAACTGAAGAGCACAGCGATATTTGGTGGGATTACCAACCTGCCACGGGCAGGAACCTGCTGCGAAGGGGGTGGGGAAATCCCTCCACAGCTGTTGGGAAGCTGCTCCATGAGTATTCCAATTAATAGATTAATAGATTCATTAAATTTGGTGCCTACTGAACCACACTCCCCAGACTGAGTGTCCACCAAGGCCCTCCCCAGCCATGTCCCCGCAGAGGGACGGGTGCTCCAGGCTGTCCTGCTCCTGGACAGCAGCCTGCCTGGGGTTTGGAGGAATATAATCATGTTCCTAGCCCTTGGTCACACCGGGCTGAGGCCATCCATCAAACTCAGGAGTAACTGGGAAAAACGAAATGAGAAGGACCTGACAGCACGATCACATCAGCCTTAATGCCACGGGAAGCCAGACAGGAAAAAAAGGGAATAGAAAGTGTGCAGTGTGCTGGGAGAGGCTTTGTCTCTGTGGAAAAACACCTATCCCACCTTCTGCAAAGTGTGATCCCTTCCTCTGCCTCATCCTTTGTCCCTCCAGTGCCATGGGATGTTTAGAATGGATATTCAGAAAAATTCCTGCATGGACAGGGCTGTCCAGCCCTGGCACAGCTGCCCTGGGCACTGGTGGAGTCCCCATCTCCGGAGGGATTTAAGAGCTGTGGATGTGGCACTTGGGGACACGGGGCAGTGGTGGCCATGGCACTGCTGGGGAAGGGGTCTTGGAGGATTCTTCCAACCTGGGTGATTCTGGGATTCCATACGCTGGCCCATTCTTGGTGCTTTGTTAGCAGCTGGTGTGTTCACTGCAGCACCTCTGGCAGGTGTCCCCACTGTCCCTCTCCATCTGTCCTCCCAGCCTCAGGCTCCACACTCTGCCCATCATCTCTGGTGATACCAGAGAGCCCCAGGGTGCCACAGCGGGGTTTGCCAGGTGGTGCCAGCCTTTCCCATGAAGGTGGCACATCCCAAGGGCACAAACACACTCAGGAGTAAGGGCAGAGGAACGGCAGGTCTGAGTCAAAGCATGCTCACAAATCCTGCCTGGATATGGCCGCACCCAAGCCTGGCTTTCCTCACTGGGACTGCACATCCAGCCGGAGCTGCATTTCACCACAACTCTCCTGCTCTGACAGGGGAATCAAATCAAATCACATCAAATCAAATCAATCTAGAAACCTCCTGAATTCGACCATTAACATCAGCCTAAGTCCCCTCTGCAGCACAGCCCACCTGGCTGGGCGATGAGCGGCGATGCCCACCCCAAACCCCCGGCTGCCGAAAACCCCAATCCCCAGCACTCCAACACACCCCCCTCTCCGTGTCCCCCAGGCTGGCATTTCCCAGCCCAGGATGGCACAG
>NW_005054369.1:3614665-3616428 GCF_000277835.1 Geospiza fortis | reverse complement strand
ATTCTGTTTTTTTTTTTTTCCCCTCTTTTTTTTTTTCCTCAGTAATCCTCATCGAACTTTGCTTTTTCTTCTGTCTCGCTTTTAACAGGCTTTTTGATGTTGAAGTATCAGGTTGGTGGCTTTTCATTGTATATCCTTCACTCTTCTTCTCATCATTATGGATGATAATGTTTGCAAGCTAAAATGGTGTTTTGTTTTTTGGTGTTTGGTTTTTTTTTGTTTGTTTTTTCATCTGCAGAAAAACTCTTCAGCCTTTTCCTTATTGACACCTTGTTATCCAATTTCTAATTAAAATCAAAACAGCCCCGATTTCCCCTTTTTAAATCAGCTTTTTTCCCCAGGTCTCATCCTAAACCAGCCATGGGAAGAGGTCTGTATGGGACCCAGGGTGGTGGGCAGGTGGATGCTCCCCAGCTCTACTGCCAGCTCTCATCACAGATCCCATGGATCCAGAACACAATCCTCAGCCAGATCCCTATTTCCCTTTGCTAAAACAAAAAACCCGATTAAATAAAAATTAATAAATAAAAATAATGTAAAACCTAGTCATCATTTTTACATGGTTAGCAATGGCGCTGTTAATCAAACCACTGATTTAATTACAGACCTGAAGAGGCGCTGTAGGAGGAACCTGCTGCTCATTCCTTTCACATACAATATGTGCCATCCAGATTATTGCAATGCAAACAGAAAATATTCCCTCAGATGAGACTATTTCCCACCAACCTTTTATGTGCCAATGATATGACAGCCCACAATAATCAACGTAACACCATTTACCTAACTGGGCAATAAAAGCATCATCTCCCTTCCATTTACCTCTAGTGTTTGAGTGTTTCTTTGAAATACTTTCTGCAAGATTAAATGTGATCAAAATGAGCCTTTTATCCTTCAATTTTTTTTTTAAATTTGCTCCTTATAAACACCTTCTGACACACCAGAACACACCCCCCCACAAATTAGCTAAATGATTTTAATACTGGCGCGGCCAGCGGGCCGACATTTCATGGAGGCATGATAAAAATAAACACTTAAAAGAAAAATCGAGGCCATTAAACATGATGCCTTATCTCAGGGGTAGCCAACCTTTTAGGATCTGGGGACTATCTGACATGGATTCAAGGGCTGCATGCACATGCTGTCCTGAATCCAGCCCCTTGGGATCCTGTGGCCAAGCAAACTTTGCAAACAAGCTATCCAGGCACTGCAAAGAAAAGAAGATGGGCATGCAGGAGTGAAAATTCGTAAAAATACGTGTCTGGAAACACTTCACAAAGCCTATAAAGGGCAGATAAGCAGAACAGAAAGGAAGTGTTTCAGAAATCCAAGGAATTCAAGCAATGATCGTGCAACTAGCCCTTGGATATCTGGTGAGAGCATTAATTCTGCAAGTGGGGTAGTTGGACAGGAGAATCCTGCTCAGCCAGCTCTGCTCTGCTCTCTCCAAAGCCATCAGCACGTTTTTGTGGACAGCATGAAAGAACATCAATGATTATCTCATTTTTACAACACGAATGTCAGTGTTTATTTTCTTTTCACCCCCTGTAAGGAGATGGTTTTGCAGAGGAGCAAATCCCGGCACTTGGCTCAGATCTACCTGAGAGAAGGCAGCTCAGCTAAATGGGTAAAAAAAAAGGATAACCTTTAATTATTTATTGATAAAAAGCAGAAAGTATTACTGAGGTCACACAGGAAGTAAGATTTTGGGCAGGTATCACAGCAGGACCTGCATTTGGGAGTCACCCAGTCACAACTACAAAGGG
>NW_005054369.1:3594481-3609481 GCF_000277835.1 Geospiza fortis | reverse complement strand
CGTAGAACCACACACAGCAACACTATTGTGACATCCTGGCTCTTGCTGGGGTATTTACTGTGATAAAAACACTGCTGTGGTGCACAGATCATTACAGTGGAGATCCAATTTAATTATTTAAGCAGATACACAACATACTTGCACAAACATGTGCATAGACTCACTTCTCAGTAAACTGCAGCACTGGAGGTGCTGGGACAAGATACAGATTTTGCTGCACAAATTGAGAGGGAAACAGATTTTAAAGGATAATGTGGGCAACTTTTCACTAAAATATTCATGGGTTTTATTTATGGTAAAATCTAAATTATACTTGACATGAATAGCACACAGGATTGACTACAAAATACAAATCTTTGCCTTTTTTCCTTGTCAAGACAACCAGGCTGTACCAGTATGGCCTAACTGGGAAAATGCACCAGCCACATCCCCCTGGACTTGTCTCCAAAAACTACTCCCAGATACAGTTCAAGCAGCTTATGTGAAAGAATCAAAGCTATTTTGAAAACTTAAGAGAAATAATCCAAACCAGAGAGACAGGAGGGTCATGATCAAGTGCAGATCATAAGCACAAGGAACGAAAAAATCAATTGTACACCCAGCAAAGTTCAGACTCTCCTCCAGCCTCACCTCTTCTGTACTTGTTGCTGCTTCGAAATATTTGAATTTATTTACAATTAGGTAGGATATGAGCGTGATAAAACTGATATAAGCTGAGGACAGCCCCTCCATGGGCAGTGTCCACAGCAGTGGGGATGTCAGAGACTCCCAGGGGCAGGAAACCCTCAGGTCTGTAAAATCCAGATGCTGACAGCCCCAGGGGATCAACATCTGCACCCAGGACAAAGGGCAGGGGCACCCAGGTTTAGAAACCACACTCAGTTTCTCCAAGCCTCAGTGGGTACTTTGGACAACCAAAACTGCCAAAATATCCCTCAGATTTACAAAATAGTTAAGAATGGTTCCACCACAGGATTTTGCATTACATGTTAGCTGCATAGAATCACCCAGATGAAATTTAATTTACAGCAATCAGCCCAAGGTGAAGGTGCATGAACTGATCTTGATGTGGTGCATTCTGTGTTTTACTGGGCAATGCACTTTTAAATCCTTATTAACATATCTGTGCAGGTGAGAGATGTGAGCCAACTCCCCAAATTAAGATTAAAAATTGTAGTTACACATACATTTACACACTGCAAGCACTCACGTTCCCTGAAAGAATCCATCAACTGCTTCTGATCACAAATATGAAACCTTCCCAAACAGGAACCACCATTGCCATAAATAAACCTTATGGATGCCCCAGGACTTTATCCTGAAACCAGGCTCCAGTTCCTAATTGCTGGTGTAACAGCTCACTGGAACAGGATAAAGCAGTGAAGAGTTAGTGACCATCTCTGACAGCTCCTGGAGCACAGACGAGCTCCCTGAGGATTTACAAAGCCGGGGGAAAAGGAGACAGGAAGAAATTATAGACCAGTCAAACTTTGATATTGGGAGCGATAATGGAACAAATTATTAAAATATTTATAAGCATCTCAGGTTCATAAGGTTATAAACCACCAAACAAATCTAATCTTTTCCTTTGACAAGATAATTGGCCTCATGGATAAGGGGGGGCAGCAGTAGGGGAAATATATACTGACTTTATCAAGATTTTTATATACCTTTGCTGTGACAATCTCATAAAAAAACAGGGAAATACAGTTTACATTAACAGAGTCTAAGGTGGACACCAAGAAAAGTTTTAAAAAATTTAAGCAGGGTTTTTACTGCCTGGTTACAAGGGCAGCATCGAGCTCAGAGGGAAATAGTGTTTTGCAGTAATGTGAACTGGAAATTCCAGTCTTTGTGTTTTAATGCCAGTAAGATGAACTTCAAATACCAGCTGCCGACTGGGATGGCATTGTACCTCCAGCTTTTCCAGGTTTGGTTGAACTAATTGGAGAGTATCCTTAAAAATCCAGTGCACACCAAGTTGGGATAAGGTCCAAGCAGCTTACGTGAAAAAATCAGATATCAAAATAATTTTGATGAATTAAGAGAAATAGTCCAAGCCAGCAAGACAGGAGGGTCATGAAGAAGTGCAGAATGCAGCTATTGAATGGCAATAAATCAATTATCCAGCCAGAAAGCAGTTGAGAGAGTCCCTTCCAGCCTCCCCTGTTCTGTGATTGTTGTTGTTTTTCAAATTTGTACTTATTAATAATTAGGTAGAATATGAATGTGATAAAACTGACAATTAATCATCAGAGATCATGATGATAAAGAAAATCATTATCTGCAAGATAAAATATGGGCCTCACAGACAGGACAGTGATATACTCCGACTGCAGAAAAAAAAATTAAAATTTTCCCACAACAGCCGCAAAATGCAGGGAAATATGATCTAAATAAGCACTGAGTGAAAGAGACACCAAGGATCCTGTGGGGCTGATCCAGCAGCAGTCATTGCCTACCAGGCCCCCTCCGAGGAGGCACTCCCTGAAATGCTGCACTTCACTCTGCATCCCAAAAATAAAGATGAATGTTTGAAGCCATAACTAAAATTCAATTAAAAGCAACTAAAACGGTGTTTCAGGAAAATTTCACTTCTGGAGGAAATGTTAAACTAAGTTATGTAGTCCAGAGCAGAAGGTGTGGTACAACCATGTAAATATTTAAAAGTTATGACTGATGTGATGAACGGGGAGCAACCAACACAATGAGAGCAATGTCTGCAGGAACAGGGTGGGATTGATGGGATTGTCCTGTGCAGGAGCAGGAGCTGGACTCCATGATCCTTCTGGGTCCCTTCCAACTCAAAATATTCCATGCTTCAACAAAAACGGGCCAAAACTGAAAAAAAAAGAGAACTGGGACAAAGTACTTAATAATGGAAAATAACTCTACAAGACCTACTCTACACCAGCTTTGGGTATCTTTACAAACTCAAGAATTCTGAAATTATTCCCTCAGCCTGCTTAATGTTGCTTCTCGGGTAGGAAAAATGAACAGAATGAGTTTTCATTTGGAAGAGGAGAAATGTGAAATCACCCTTAGTTTCACAGTAGCCTGGCTTAAACCATGGTGAGGACTGTAGGAATTACCTCCCTGTACCTATGATTTAGAATGGACAAGTTTCTTGAAGAAGAAAGAAACAACAGTGAATTTGTGAGCAAAATGCTCAGTTTTGGCAATGCAAATGAAGGCAGGACTGGACTCTGTATCTATGGAATCCCAGGATGGTTTGAGTTGGAAGGGACCCTAAATCCCACCCAGCCATGGCAGGGACACCTCCCACTGTCCCAGGTGCTCCCAGCCCCAGTGTCCAGCCTGGCCTTGGGCACTGCCAGGGATCCAGGGGCAGCCCCAGCTGCTCTGGGCACCCTGTGCCAGGGCTGCCCACCCTGCCAGGGAACAATTCCTGCCCAAAATCCCAGCCCTGCCCTCTGGCAGAGGGAAGCCATTCCCCCTTGGCATTCCAGGACCTCATCCAAAGCCCCTCTCCAGCTCTCTCCAGCCCCCTACACAGAGATGCCATTTTATGGCTGCAGAGCCACCTCACTGCTGAAACACAACCCTGAAGGGAGCTGCCAAACACCACCAGAATCAAATGTGTTTATTTCTGCTCTCCTGAGCCAGAGGAGCACTGGGGGCAATGGGTTATCCCCATGTGCTGGGCTGTGGTCCCAGCTCTGGATGCTCTCTCTGCCCCACAGCAGCTAAATTCATTAATTAAAACACATCTGAGCAAATCACAGGGCAGAAGAGCTCCTAAAATACAGCAACTCCTCCACGTGCCTCTCCACAGTGCCTGTAACCACAGCAGCCTTCGCAGAGAAAGAAAATAGGGAAAACTGTGATTTTGTGGTTTGTTCCTGAGACTTCAAAATATATTCTTACTTAAACTAATTTACACCTTGCAATGGACATTGGAGAAAAATGAATGGCTGGCTTTAATTACAAACTCTGAGGCACAGCCACCAGCTTGGCCAAGAGCAGCGTGAGCAGCCACCTCCACATGGATCTTCCCAGGTAATGGAGTAATTCACAGGAACACATTAGGCTTCATGAGAGCACTTTATTTAGTAATGGAGATCTACTGGGCTCTGCATGGATGGTATTTATCCTGCTCCTGGCTCAGGAGCAGCCCCTCTGCTCTATCAACCATGTTTCTGCACATGCCACAGAACATTTTTACTTTACGTGGTCCATCCTTGCATTTTATGTTTTACACTGAAGAGCCCAGTAGATCCACCCTGCAGATGTAGGGGGTTTTACTGTGTGCTCAGACAGGGAGATAAACACTGAAACAAAATAAAACAAACTCATCTTCAGAACGGCTTGAGGAAAACCTGGGGTAGCAGTGAAGGCTGACTGGAGATGATGCCATGGGACAAGGTGGGGGCCTCTTGACAGCCATATGGTGTTCTTATAGAATTAGTGAAAGGCAATTAATCACAGAATGCTTTGAGCTGGCAGAGATCTTAAAGCCCATCCAGGGCCACCCCCTGCCATGGGCAGGGACAGCTTCCACCACATCAGGCTGCTCCAAGCCCCATACAACCTCCAACACTTCTCTTTAGTAAGGGAAGGCATTATTTGATGCCTGGATTTGAGATTTTAACTTATTTTTTCAAAACTTATCCTTTTAAAACCTATTCGTTTTTCTCCAGAGGTAAAGGCTTTAATATCTTCTTCAAAAGAAGGAAAAATCTGAAAACCCAGACACACAATGCCACGTGCTGGCAATTAATACATAACATACAGTGTGTCCCTGCCCATGCAGTGAGATAATTTTTAAGGTCCCTTGAAACCCAAAATATTCTGTGATTCTTCTACATGTATTATTTAAACGTGTTTAAATAATATCCCAAAACATCTTTGGGATATTTTGAAGAGCAGCTTCAGGCCGGGAGTGGTGCCCAGTGTTTGTGGTGGCACCATGGGCCCCAACCCCACCTCCAGTGTGAAGTCTCTGTCACTCACATCAAAGCTCCTGCCAAAAACCCACCCAGAGGCAGCCTGAAAGGTCACCTCAGCCACACAACTTCCATCCCCATCAAAAAAAGCCATCCCCAAATATTTGGGGTCTCATTCTCCAAACAGGATTTGTCAAAACAACCCGGAGTAAGGCAGCCTGCCTGGAGAAACTCCCTCTATAAATAGCCTAGCAGGGATGAAAAAAGGGTTACTTTCTCTGCTGCATGGGAGAGGGAGTCAAACCTAAACAAACTTTCAACACCAGCTGAGTTTACATATTTAAACTTGGAGGGTGCCAAAGTTGCAGCCGAACTGGCACCGAAAAGCCTAACAAAAAAAGTCATATATTGACAAAACACACAGTCATAATAAAACCACATCCAGTTAATAACTTTGAGAACTAATGTTAACTCCTAGCACAATAGAAAAGTCTCCTTAAACACAATAAAGCACTGATATAATTTACTCTCAGCTCCTTTTCAAAACATTACTCTCTGCCCACAATCACATTCAGATTACAAAATTCCTTTTGTAGTTTTCTCCTAGCTGTGGGAATAAAATAAACCACTTAGATGACAGTAAAGTGTCTGTAAAATATATAACAGCAATAACTCCTGGTGGAAATGCAGCAGATATTTATACAAGAGCCAAAGCAGGGAGCACTGCTAATGCCCAGGGAGGGAGGGGGTGTTTGGAGATGCCTCTTCTGGGTGAGATCCTGGGGCTGCAGCCTCTGTCCCCAGGCTCTGTCTGGTCCCCAACACCAGGTGACAATGCTGAGGGAGCCTCCACAGCCCCCCTGTGGCACAGGAGCTGCTGCAGGAGCAGGACAAGCTGCTCCTCGGTGGCTTGGGAGCAGGGGCACAGCTGGGGTGGGAAAAGGCAGGACACAGCAGCAGCTAGAAATAACCTGCCTTAAATCAAAGGGAATTTATTTCACAGAATTATAGAACAGCAGCACAGAATCATTTTGGACTGAAAAGCCCTCCAGGATCATCCAGTCCAAGCTGTGCCCCATCCCCACCTTGTCCCCAGCCCAGGGCACTGAGTGCCACCTCCAGAAATTCCTTGCCCAGTGATGGGCACTCCAGCCCTCCCTGGGCAGCCCTGCCAAGGCCTGAGCACCCCTTCCATGGGGAAATTCCTGCTAGTGTCCATCTTGTTTTGCAGTTGTAGAACATAAGGATCAGGTAATAATGCAAGGATGTTATTTATCAAGTACAATATCCATCCTGCTCAGGAACTGGTGTGCTTGAACTTCTGAGATGGAAGGAAGGACGCTTAGTGGTTTAGATGGGGAATTAGGAAAAGTTTTTTCATGGAAAGGGTTGTAAATCAATGGCACTGGGAAGTGGTAGAGTCACCATCCCTGGAAGTGTTCACGAATGTTTTAATGGTGACCATGGTGCTGGTTTGCAGTTAAATCTGATGATCTTAAAGGTCTTTTCCAACCTTAACTGCTCTATGATTCTGCAGTTTTACCCAGTGAAGAACTCTGCATTAGCAGAAAAGCTGATCCAGGATGGCTAAAGGAGAACACAACAAGGCGGCCACCATGACCATGACTACATGGATAGAGGAGAACACACAATTATGTGACTGTGGAAGCACTGCTTGTCCACAGTCTTGTCCTCTCCTCTACACAAGCAGCCAAGGAGAAACAAGCCAAGGTCTCCCGAGACTTCTCTTTTTAGAAGTTATTTAGCTGGGGCAAGGAGCTGGGAAAAGCAGCTTTGGTCTGTATTTCCCTGTCATCCACCAAAGCAGAAATACTTCCAGAGAGCCAAGGAAAACCATTTATTTTACATTCAGAGGTTCCATCAGCGCTGAAGGGCTGGATCTGGACCAGAATGTGCAGCAGAATTTCCCCCAGGCAGACCCTCCCCACCTGCACCCCATGAAAAGGGGCACACAAAAGCTCCTTCCCACCACCAGCAACATCTGCCTGCAGCTGGAGACCAGGGCCTGCTCACCAGGGTCCCTCTACGAATGGAGAACAAATGCATTAATTTGGATATATAAAAACTTACATCCAATTTGAGGTCAGCCAATGTAAATGAAAAGCCCCAATGCCCGGAGCCCTGGACGGCCACATTATTATGGGCGTTAGGGGGAATGTACTGGGTACATCTTTCAGTATGTTTAAATATGTTCTCATGGAATTGAACTGAGGGCTTAACTCCTTGATGAAAGAAATTAAGCTTCCAGATCAAAATCGACACTTTTAGAGCTGAAAGGAGAAAACATTGCTGGATCTCCTACTGCAAAGCCCAACCCCCTCCAAAATCAATGACCTTTGCTTTTGGTGAGAGCTTTTCTTGCTGGTTTGCTTCTAGTGTTGCTCTTCAAGTGTGTTGCAAACATCAATTTTGATGTGAAATCCACAGGGTCAAGGAAAAACATGTCAAAATATAGAACAAATTACTTTAAATTATACAATTCCAGAATAGTTTGGGTTGGGAGGGTCCTTAAAACCCACCCAGTGCCACCTCTCCCATGGGCAGGGACACCTCCCACTGTCCCAGGTGCTCCCAGCCCCAGTGTCCAGCCTGGCCTTGGGCACTGCCAGGGATCCAGGGGCAGCCACAGCTGCTCTGGGCATCTGTGCCAGGGCTGCCCACCCTGCCAGGGAACAATTCCCAATTCCCAATATCCCATCCATCCCTGGCCTCCGGCACTGGGAAACCACCACCTCTTATCCTGTCCTTCCATCCCTTGCCCCAAGTCCCTTAATGCTGCCTGTTAAGTGCAAAGGTTATTTTAATTTAAAATAACCATATTCTATATATAACCACACATCTGCTTGGAGGAACCCTGTGTAGTGGAAGGTGTCCCATGGCAGGGGGCTGGAGTGAGATGAGCTTTAAGGGCCCCCCAAACCCAGCCCAGTCTGGGATTCTATGATTTGTAAGAACTTCCAATAGCTTTGCCAGCCAAGACATTGCAAAGATTGCTGTTCCTAAAGAATGGCCAATAAACTGGCCCCAGGACCCCTGAGTTTTTCTCCATCCCATGGACAACCTCTCCTGGAAGGTGGTGAGGAGCAGCAGGAGCCTGTTTGGAGGAATCTGAGTGCAATTCTAGTTAATAGGACCTGGAGCTGTGGATACAGCCCGGGGTACAGAGGACCCTGAGGACCCTCAATCTGGCAGCCAAATGCAAATGCTGGGGGAGGAACTCCAGCCCCTGCAGATTTTACACCTTCAAAATGCTCCACCACAAATCCTTCACGGACAAGAAACCTCATTTTTGGGTTTACAACAATGTGTGGCCAAAGAAATGAAGGAAGCTGTAGGTCAGAAACAATCCAGCCACAATGCACTAATTAAAGCCAAGGCTGATGGACATTTTTAAGTGGAGCAGAATCACCTCCTAAGTTTCCATGTCTACATTTTACAACCTGCAAAAATTATTTTCTCTAACTTTTTCTGTTTTCAAAGTTGTTTTACTGCGTATAAAACCATCAGGCTTTGGAACCACACGTGGGCTTTCTGCATAAAATATCACCTTATCTCTGTATAAGCAAACTATTTTAACTCCCTAGAGTTATTGAGGTAACCATTTGCCATGACCTCTGAATTCTTATCCTGAATTATATTTTTATGTGCTATATAAAGGTACTGTTATGTTACTGTTTTTATTCCAGGTGCCAAAAAGGACAAGTTTATTGCCAACTGCTTGCTCTGTGTCTTTTTTTACTTTTTTTTTTTTTTGTTTTAAAGACTTAACTGACCACCAGTTGAATCTGTTTTAATTCGCATGGGAATGGTTTATGAGGAAAATCACATCTACTCAAGAAAGAAATAAACAAATCAGGTATATTTGGGGAAAAATAATCATCAGCCAAAAGTGCCACCTTGCTGGCAAGACTGAAAGGCCCTGTACCAGCACAAAAGTGCTCTTCTTGCTGCTATGCTTCATGCCATCCCAAAAACAGAAGCAAAGCTACAATCACAGAATCACAGACTGGCTTGGGTTGGAAGGGACCTTAAAGGTAAATATAAACTATTCGCACAGAAAATTAAATTAAATTAATAACAGCAATATAATAATAATAAGAAGAAGAAGACGACAAAGAATAAGAATAATAAGAATAATAAGAATAATAATGTCCATAAGCCACTTCAATTTTGTGTTTCCTAAACAACTCATAAGTTGACTTGGAGCCAATGATGTATGGAGACAGTTTTCCTCCACAGCTGAAAGACATGAGGGTTAGATGGATATTGGGAATTGGGAATTAGGAATTTTAGGACTTGCTCCCTGGCAGGGTGGGCAGGCCCTGGCACAGAGTGCCCAGAGCAGCTGGGGCTGCCCCTGGATCTCTGAAAGTGTCCAAGGCCAGGCTGGGCAGGACTTTGAGCAGTGGAAGGTGCCCCTGCCAATGCAGAGGGATAGAATGCGTTTGGCTTTAAGGTCCCTTTTAGCCCAAACCATCCTGGGATTCTGTGACACCAGAGAGGAGAAAAGAAAGGCGGCACCAAGGCAGCAGTGATGGAAATGATGGCACTGCTCGGGAGTCCAGGCTGGAGCAGTTGAGATATCACAAAGGGAATTCCATGCAATTTCTGGCTGCTGCCCATCAGAGCTCTGTGCTCAACAGAGCCCTGGGCTGATCCAAGTGGGGTAAGAGGAGATCTGCCCTGGAGAAGCCGTTGGCAGCACAGGGTCAGCACGAGGGATGTTCGCAGAAGGTTAGAGCCAGGAAACTCAGAGCAAGCCAGACCACCACTGCTGGCTACCAGGGAGGATGTTATCTGCCAGCTTTTCTCATCCATAATGAGAATTAATTTAAATAGAAGAGGAACTGCATATCACAACCCATTAATGAAGGGACACAGTAAGAACAGATCTTGACTGCAGCCTATGTAGCGGCGCAGAAAATGTGCTTCCCACAAAGGTTCTACTATCAACATTTCTGAATAATTAATTGGAAATAAAAGCACTTTGAAGCTTAGCAAGGCTCCTTTAATGCTTTTTGAATAATTTGCAATATTCAGCAACTTCTAGCACAGTGATGTGCGTGGAGTTGTGTTATCACATCACACTCAGGTGACCCACAGAAAGACAGAAATTCATGGAACAGTAAAACATAGCCTCCTACGCGAAAATAAAAATCAAACATCCTCGTAGATGAAAACTAAATTTAATGTGCGTTCCTAAGGGATGGAAAACGAACCCTGGGAAGGGCTATATTGCCTTGGATTGGTGGAATGAGATGCAAAATGCATATGAAAGGTTTTCATTTGAGCTGATAAAACCGCACGCTCTGGAAACGCGGAGATCTGCAAGGAACAACACTGAGGTCTGGTGTCAATTTAAATGCACCGAACACCAGGAAAATGCCCCCAACTAAGGCTTCAAACTTGTACAGCACATTTCCACTCAACCCAACTAGATTGCCTGTCACATCTGACATGGCTTGTCAAAAGTTATCCTTCACTGCTCATGGGCAACATGGAGGGTCAAAAGACCAAATACAATGGTCCAACCCATCCCATTTTTTTTCCTTCAGAGCAGCAGATATTGAACTCGAAGATGACAAGACAGAGCAGGTTGAAGCGGCTGCCAGAGAAAGAGAAGCTGTCCAGAGGCGCTGAGCTGAAGGAGAAAAACCAGCCGGTCTGTGCATGTCATGGCCGGGGCTCGGGCGCTGACAGTCTCACACAAAAGGCACTGAAAAGCTGAGAAACCTGAGGTGGCCTTTGCAAAACCATCTCAGCCGCTAAAAGGGAGAGCGACGGGCACCCCGTAATGTGAAACGGGATGGAAGGGGAAAGGGATGTCCTGCCTCTCCTCAATCTGCAGCACTGTCGGCCAGAGGGGGGTTTTCACTCCCTGAAAACATTTTTTTAAGAGCAGGTTTTTTAGTCAGAGTTTATTTTTATTTCATAAAAAGCAACATCTTTCTAAAGCAGCCCAAAATCTTTATCGTGTTTTGAGCCAGGGCTCACTCATGCCAACAGGAGACATGAAATGGTAATTCATGGAATAGCAACTTATTAACAGCTGCAAATACAGAAAGTGCCACAGCCCTGTTACAAAATACAAAAATACTGATATTTTTTTGTGAAAGAACAACTGCAGAGATCTTCCACAGCATCACTAAAAAATTGTGACCACACGCTGCAAACATGTCACTGCAACAAATTTCTGTGCAAATTTCCTTCAGGTGCCCGATGCCCTCCTTACCCCCTCACTTCTCTATTTTTAATTGTCTTTGAACCTACAAGAATCCCAACTAATTCCTGTTTTCTTTCTCCACAATAATTTGAGTTTCATGATTTCTCCATCCCCACAGAGTGACCACAAAGCTGGTTGAGATCCCCAACCCTTGGCTTGCCCATGGGCAACTCTCACTGAGACTGCCCTGAGCAGCAGCCACATCCAGGCACAAGTTAATAACAGGGTATTTCCAACCCTAATCCTTCCTTTGTGTCACCATCTTTGTGCTTTAATTACCTCAAAAGCCACATCAGCTTAAATTAATGAGGGAATCTGGAGTTGCCACCTCTGAGCAGATGTAGAAAGTTCATGTTTGCTGTTGGTGGCAGAGCTGGCTGTAGACTAGAGTGACATTTTTAATACCTGGGTGGCTAAAATATCAGTATTTGAATAGGAAATCTCGCATTTTACACCCTTCTGCAATTCAATGTTTTTCAATCTTGCTGGGTTGCGCTCAGTTTTGTTGGATAACCTTTCCATCTAATCTACCATGTGTCTCACTGAATTTGAGCACCTTATATGTATTCAAATACTTGGATTCAAATGCATATTTTCTTTCACAGGTTTGGATTTTTGGGGTGTTTTTTTTTTTTTTTGCAGTGGTAAAAGTCCTTCAAGTCACTCAAATTTATATATAAATTCATTTATGAACCTGCTGGAGTGTGTCCAGAGAAGGACCATGGAGGTCATCAATCCTGGGTGTCCACATCCAGAAGCATCCCAGGCCAGGCTGGATGAGGCTGAGAGCACCCTGGGATAGTGGAAGAGAAGAAAGTGGAAGAACCCCATGGCAGGGGGTGGCACTGGATGGGGTTTAAGGTCCCTTCCAGCCCAAAACACTCTGTGATTCTATGTAGATATTTCACCTTGCATGAATAAACAGCCCTCATGAATGAAAAAAAGAGAATATTTCAGGTGCTTTTAAGATCTTCAGTTCACAAAGAAAAAAAAAATAAATATTGAAATCTAATTTGCCAGGCTCATTTCCCAAATTTACCTTCCCAAACTGCTTCTCACTGCCTTATTTCCCTGTCCCATGATTGGGGTACGAGCACAGGGAGCTGCTGGCTGCTGGTGGCCCTGCCTGCCCCACCAGCCTCCCTTCCCCTCAGCATCCCAGCCCTCTCCTGGTATTCATGAGCTGCAATTTAATTCAAGAGCACTCGAGTTCCAGCAAACACGGCGGCGCGGGAGCCGCGGGAGCGCCGGGCTCCATGCGAGGAGGGGCCCTGGGTAAATATCAGCTCGGGGCCGGCGTGAGAGGATAACCTGCCCACACATACACCAGCCCAATTAGCCCAGGCAAAGAGAGCTTGCATTCCCCAAGGAGTCCGAGAAAAAAGTGAGAGCAAGGCTCTCCAGCATCCAGAGATGATGCTACGGCGTGGTCCAGCGTGGCACCCAGCACTAAAGCTACACCCAGCACCCACATTAAAAGGAATTTGGAAAGACAGGCAACGCAGAAGATGAAATTTTGTTGTTATGGATTAAAACTGGTTCTCTATAGCACAGAAAAAGATGGGAAGAAACAGTCTCACCTCTGAGGGTAAAGGAAGAAGCACCTTGACCTAGGTGTGACTGAAAGCCACCATCAGTAAAGCCTTTGCTGCCTCAAGAGTCATCGAGAAGATTTTACTGTATAAAGTCGAAAACTCTTTCACTAGAGAAAAGAGGAATTTCAAACTTAAAAATAGTCACTGAAAGCATATTAAATTAATCTGATTAACAGACTTTTCCCAGGATATTATTATCAAATACAGCCCAACCAGTGAAAGCCTGCAAGAATTCCAGGCATTTCAAGTACACAAATACTCTCATTTCTAATGACTGATTCCTTCCTTAATTTACTTGCTTTACCAAATCACTGCAATAATGCCCATTTTCAGAACTTTCTGAAATACTGAACACAAGGAAGCCCAAGGAAGAACAAGACTGATGAAGGTACACCATCAAATAAGAAAAAACACAAGTCAAGAAATTCAGAGAAAAGGAAACCTTAACATGAAATTGGAAAGAACTACACTCAATAGAGTTCCTTCTTTTAATAGAAATAAAATTCTAATTGGGTGTAGACTCTGACACTGTAACACTTTGGGTTTTTCACAGAATCAGAGAATGGTTTGGCTTGGAAGGGACATTAAAGATCACATAGTTCCAGCCCTCCTGCCATGTTTTTCAAGAAAATATTGCAGTTCAAAGGCTTTCAAAACCAAAATTATCTGGTTTAATAGGAAGAGAGCGTGCACTTTTATGGCGTGCCCATTAAAAAGGCTCAGGGATTTCTGAACCAAGACAGCTTGCCTAAAATATGCGTTTGTTTCCCCGTGTGGCAGCTCCCCCGTCACCTCCCGGCCGCCCCAGCCCGTGGCTGAGCCGAGACCACCTCGGCGAGCAGCATTTCCCTGCTGCTCCAGGCTAAACTCTGGCTGTGGAGGGAACCAGGAAATCCAACAGCCTCTTTAACATCCCACAACGAATTACTGACAAGTCATTTTTTTGCTCTGTATTGCAAGTCAATGTGGCAACCCCGGGATTTTTTTTTTTTTCCCTATTTACAAACATGCACCGTGCCTCAGCTCGGAGCTGTTTGGATGCTGATACAAGATTCATAATGGCTGTCAGAATCTGCAATTTTTCCTTTTGTTTTATGAGGTCAGGCAATATTACCTGCACTGATGTATTCCATTTCCCCAGCTGAAAACCTTCTCATTTGAGCACGACAGGTTGAGGGAGTCATGATTTTGCAACCTACCATGTGAAACACAGCGCGAGGGGGCAGGTGCCTAACCCCACGTTCTCCTTTTGCTCTTGTCCACTGGCAACAGTAAATTAAACTGTCAAAAACGGAATTGTCCTGTCATCAACAAAGCTATAGCTTCACAAGTATTGCAACATCAGATATGTTTCTAATTCTGCATTTCCCTGCACCTGTAATTTCATCAGTAGCTCACGCTGGCCCATGGTGAGAAGCTGTCCAGGGGACACTGGTGGGCTCCTTGGGAGGCTTGACATGGCATTTTGGAGACAGAAATTAATGAACAATACCAGCAATTTGTTATACAGATTTAAAAAAAGGGCTCAGGATGAGGTCCTGACCACTCTGCAGCTTGGAGGAGGGCTGGGGTGCTAATGGGGTGGGACATGAGACACAAGGATCTGCAACAAAGGACCAGAACTTAAACATATTTAAATGCAGTAATTGCACAGATAAAGTGGATTTCATCCAAGATCTGTGTCTTTGCCTTTTGGCCTCTTTAGAGCTTAAAAGTGCCTCTGAGAAGTTTCCTCTCCCACTGAAGGGGTTTATCCCAGCACACGCTGCCTCATGAACTGGTGGCAGAAACGACAGCTTTTGGGGAGTAAATCCAGGCCACTGCATGTTCAGATCTGGAACATTCAAATCAGTGTTTCCTTCTGCCATGCAGCTCTCCAGGGGTGACCTTAAAGGACCATGATTAACAATCTTCCTTTCAGAATTTAAGGGTGATTTCAGTTTTCACTTGAAGCTCACTTGTACCTTTTTTTTTTTACCTGCTTTCATTCTCTTGGAATAATTTACAAACCTCACATGTTACACAGAAGTACAAACTGCCCAGAAAATACGCATTTTTTGCAAAACTAATTAAAAGATTGTCAAAGTATCATTTAAATGCGTAAACTAAGCACAATATCCAGCAGAAGGGTTATACAAATTACCATCATTAAAGTGAAAGGGAGCATCTCTCCCGATGTGCTGATAAACAAGAAAAAGGGGCTTGTTGTTATTAATTCAACATAGCAATCAAATATTGTTTTAGATTACCTCTA
>NW_005054369.1:3584481-3589481 GCF_000277835.1 Geospiza fortis | reverse complement strand
CTTCCCACGGCGGGAAGGGATGTTCTGGGCAGCCCCAGGAGATGGCTCTCACTTGGTTCACACTGCATTAATCAAGAGTTGGGGAAAAAAAAATAAATAAAATAAGAGATGGGATGGAAAAATCTGTTTCGCCCTCGAAAAAAGGTGAGGAGCGCTGCGTTGTCTGGATAGGTCAGCAGCCACCAGAAAATCAAATCACAACTACAAATTCTGGGGAAATTAAGGGAAGCTAGGCTGATTTTTGCTTTTTTTCCTGGATTAGCAAACTGAATCAACCAGCCAGGGGGTGAATCATGACTGTAAGGGCAGCGGAGGAGAGGAATGCTGAGCAGAGTGCCAGGACACAGGGGATGGCTTCCCACTGCCAGAGGGCAGGGCTGGATGGGAGATTGGGAATTGGGAATTGTTCCCTGGCAGGGTGGGCAGCCCTGGCACAGGTGCCCAGAGCAGCTGGGGCTGCCCCTGGATCCCTGGCAGTGCCCAAGGCCAGGCTGGACACTGGGGCTGGGAGCACCTGGGACAGTGGGAGGTGTCCCTGCCATGGCAGGGGGGGCACTGGGCGGGATTTAAGGTCCTTTTCATCCCAAACCATCCTGGGATTTTGTGACTGCATGAAATAATTTATTCCTCATCCTGCTGCCACCCAGCTGGGGAGGGGCAGGTGACCCAGGCAGGTTGGTGAGTAGCAATGCAGATGTTCCCTAATTTAGTTCATTGCTCTTACTTGTTCATTATTTCTACTGTTTTCCCAATTCAAATCTTATCTTTTCATTAAAAATATTTCCTTAATAGAGGTTTAGATGTTCTTTGCAGCATCTCTTAAAACTTTGGGCCGACACAAGTGTTTAACTCTGCTGTGGTGGTAAATAAGAAGTATTATTGGGTGGATGCTCAACTTCAGACAAACCAAGGGCACCCAAGAACCCAAATCTCTGACTGTTAAACCTTTAAATATCACCCTCTTCTCGTGACAATAAAGAAGTCACATGGCTTTTAATACTGATGATGAAGAAAGGCACCACATTTATTCATGATGGGCTCAGTAATTCTACCTGGATGCACTTTGCTTTACGATGGCATTATATACTACTGATATTTGTGCATAGTAACTCCAGAAAGTGAACTGGTTACACACTGAGGGACGTGCTAATCTACCATAAAACATGCATTTCTGATTTTAAGTAGAGCTCTCCATGAACCTAAACACCAGATGCTTTAGGATACATTATCTACACTACCAGATACATTTCATAAATTGTATGTGTTAAGTAGTTGCTGGCATTGTAATAAAATAAATTCTCCCATACTGTCTTCTTTGATTTTTTTTCCCTCCAATACTTCTTAAAACTTTTTAACTTCCTTGCAGTTAGGAAATTAAATGCAAAATGGCACTCTAGCCTAGTCATAAAGTTGTATTTTTGATTCAAATAAGTGTCACCTAAATCATAAAATCCAAATCAAACGCAACTAACCTGCAGAAGACACTAACCCAAGCAATTAAGTAAATGGAGAAACTACAGAAAAGTTAGACTCTGGAAAAATTCCTTTGGAAAGTCTTCTCCCAAAGCTGTCTGCCTTGGACTTGTTGGTTGATTAATCTTGATAAAGACCTGTAGAGACCAGCTGACAGTTCCCAGCTGCATCACCTGTACTAAGACTGTTTTGCTGATGCACAAGAATTATTTTACACACAGACTCCACCCTGCAGTGAACCTCCATTCCCTCCCACCTGCAAATTTAGGGACTGTGCCAGCTCAAGCCACTCCTCTGCTCAGCACCAGGATCACCATCTGAGGAGGTTCAAAGCCTTACTGAAAATCAAAACATCTTCCTCTTCTCACTCATGGGGAACTGATAAACCTGTAATTTGCTAGGTCCACAGTGGTTGCTGCAGCCTTCCTTACAGAGTCATGGGATGGTTTGGGGTGGAAGGGACCTTAAGGATCATCTCATTCCACCCCCTTGCCATGGGCAGGGACAACTTCCACTGTCCCAGGGTGCTCCAACCTGGCCTTGGACACCTTCCTTGGTACCATCTGAGTGCCTGCAATAAAAAATTTAGAACAAACCAAAGGAAACCCAACTCCTACCCTTCCCCAGATTCCTTTTTCCTTTTCTCCGCCAAAGGTAGAGGCCAGGTGCTCCTCCCAGATCCAGGAGCTCTCCCAGCCTCCGTGGATTTTCCAAAGTGTCTGCTGGTGTGACTGCAAGTGCTGCAGCCAGTCCCTCAAGTATGCTCAGATTAAAACAATCAGGCCTTTTAAAAGAGGCAGGACTCTGTCAGTAGATCTCCTAGGCTGAGATCTCATCCATTTTCTCCTGGTATTAATTGCGCAAACCATCTGCTCACTTTTGATTTTTTTTTTCTTTTTTAATTGAAAACAAATGCAAGAAGTCATTGAACACTTCAGTCTCATTTGCTAATGGCTCCCTGTTTCCCTCAAGGAGCACAGCAAATGTTCTGCTTGGTCTTCCTCTTACTCCTAATGTACTCATCACTGGATTTCTCTGGGTCTCTTGCTACTCCCATCTGCATTTTCCCTTCCTTCTTTATTTTGGCTCTGAACTCTGGTGCTATTCCTTTTGTAACCTTTTCTTTTTGGAGGTGAGCTGCCCTTTCTCTCTTTTTCTCCCCCTGATATTTAAGGTTTTTGAAGGGCCAGTCCATGATGGAGCCACGCAGGTCTCCAGTGATGATCTTCCTTTTCCATGCACTGAAATTCCCTCCCCTTTTATCAAGCCAGATATTACAGTTCTGTCCTGAACTTCCCCCCTGTAAGAGCTCTGCCTTCCATCCAGGATTATTATTCCCTGTTTTTTTCCAAGGATACTGCTTTAAATTTGCAGATTTTCCTGGTTTTTTTTCCTTTGGGATTGTGGATCAACACTTCCATAGTCATTTATTCAGTTTTCCAGCTTTATACCATGACTCAAACCCACTAAATCAGAATAAAAATCCAAGATCTTCTTCCTCCCTCTACCTACAATATGTGGCTTTAAGCATAAACATGGTATGAGAGATTTTACTGGAAAAACCAGATTTAGTAGTTAATCGCAACAAAATTAAGATATTCCTTATGTTTAGAACCTTTAAACAGCACCTAAAATTGAAACTCCTCCAGTTCACCACTCTGATTTTTAAAAGTAAAATTTTCCCTCTGCCTTGTGCAAGTTTAAATGGGAAAAATATATCCCTAATTCCACAAATCCTCTCCAAACAAAAATGTGCAGGGAGTAAAGCAGTGTTTGGTTCAAATTCCCACATCCAATGGGTAGATTTGCACTGTTGCCTTCTTTCCTCTCATATATTTTCCTTTTTCTCTTATGTCCTCTTCCATGTTAGTGGGATTAAGGCAAAAGGAAGACAAAATAATTCGCTGCAATGAGTCTTCGAAATTATAATTTGAAAACAAATTTATTCCATGTTGAAATCAGGAAATAACAACCCCGAACTTGCACTGAAATGAGTTTTCTGTGGGAAAAGTTTTCTTAAATGTTAGAAATTTCTTCATAATTCTTTTTTGTTCAGAATAATTGTCTATAAAATCGTAAAAATACAGCCATGAAGGCCCAAGTGAGAAGAGCAAAGGTATATAGATACAGCCCACTCCTCAGGGGGACGATAAAAGGATAAAGAGTTTATCCACAGAGTATTCAGGAGACACCTTCATTCTGAAGGACACGGGACAATGAAGACATTCCTGAAATATTTTCAATAACTCTGAGGAGTTTCCTGCACCCCTGGATGGCTCCTGGGCAGGGAAGGCATTGCTTGGAAGTGCTGATGGCACAGCTCCCCTGCTGGGAAGTAAATGAGAACAAATCCTCACAAAAACAGGAATATCTGCAGTTTTTAGACCCTTTTCTATCCTGCACCCAGCTGCACCCTGCAAGAACAGCCTGGTGTGAGGATTTACAAATACTTCAACCAGAGTCTTTAAATTTGGGCAGACTCTACCAATGCATCTGAATGCTCATGATCAACCTGACCCGAGGGTTAATCTATTTTACAAAGCCTAAGGAAAGATCAATTTGCTCCTTAAAACTGCCACAGTAAAATTTAACACTATTTCCAGCTCTTATGGCAGTTAAAGGTTTTAGGAGTGAATTATTCAAGGCAATTCAGTGACATTGAACCCATTCAACTGTTCTGATGCTCAAAATCCAAATTTTAGTGTTTTTCCTAAAAAAACAATGGGAAAATGTCATAACTTTTTAATTTAAAAAATTTGTTTTCTTACTTGATATCGGGGTAGTGATGAGATGAACACACCTGGAAAATGCAGCAATTTTCTTATGTGCTTTAAGTTCTGTATCCTCCCCTCCCACCACCACCCAAAACCCCAGAAGGGGCAGAGCAAGCTGAAAATCAGTGGGAAGCAGAAATCCCTCACGCTGAAAAATACACATCTAAAAACACACAAAGAGAAAGTGGGATTTATACCCCAGACTTTCCAAAATGCAGCAAACCAAAGCAGCCTGGATATTCTCTTTAATATCCATCCCCCTTCCAACACAGCACGGAAGGGGCGCTCGCTCTGTTGGATTTATTATGGCTTTACAAAGTGGGGGTTTTTTTTGACAGTAATTTTTTCTGGGAATAACAACAGCGGGGTTTGGAGCAGGCTGTGAAGCTCAGGGTCCTTGGCCTCTCTGTTGACAGCCACGCTGCCACTTCTCATGTTGCCTGTGCAGCTCAGATGGGAATAGTCCAAAATGCACCAATTTGTGTCTCCTCAGAGCAGTTTTTCACACTATCAGAGAGCATGCCAAGGTTTACACTTAGATTTTTTATTTTTCAGAGGTGCATAATTATAAAAACTGCCTTCAGCCTCAGCTGCCCACACACAAGTGCACGTCCAGACACCTCGGGAAGCAATGAACCAAAGATGTTTGGCAGATATTCCGCTCTAGTTGTGACGAGGGCTTGCAGCAGCACAGGATATGGAGCTTTCCAGTGCTGCATCTGCACACAAAACTGGACAGAAAAGCCTATTTCC
>NW_005054369.1:3565165-3584471 GCF_000277835.1 Geospiza fortis | reverse complement strand
CCACAAACAAATATCTGAAAAAACCCTGTTTATGCCTTTCCTTTGTTGCCGTCGGATTCCAATGTCACACTCCCTTCCAATGTTTATCCACCTGAGGAACATGGGAAGCTTGCAATGGGCTTTTTTTTTGGTGTCCAGTAATGCTAATCCAACATTTCTATTATTTCTGAGCAGCCCAAGTGATTTTGGGACTGAACAGAATCCGTACCAAGCTGCTTGCAGGAAAAGCAGAATTTCCTGTGATATTATCAACTACATTTTACCCAGAGAAGCTGGAGCTGCCTCTTCAGAAGGTGCCACAAGCCAGCAGAGCTGGGACAGACCTGGAGCACAGCACAGCTTTCTTTTTTTAAGAAAATACCCATATCTCATTCTCTGACAGACCCTGAACATGGAAATCCCCTCTTTTCACCCTCACAGCATCAGTTCTTGCACTCCGAAGGTCAAAGTCAATCACACATTTCTAGAAAGAAATATTTTCTAATCCTCTGAGGGGGAGTTTCTCCCTACAGAGAAGTTTTGGAGCCTTCTGCATCTTCTCATTGCTACTACAAGCACCTATTTTAACTAAAATAAGCAAAGTTTAATTGCAAAGCAACATTAATATTGCTGGATTTCATACAAAATAAACCCTGGTCATCTATTGGAATAATCTCTGCCATTAAAACAGTTCTAGCCACTCAGACTTTAGGGTTATTAGTGCTTAATTTTAAAGATCCAGGGGGCAGGAGAGTTTTGTCCTTTGGGGAAAGCCAAGCTGGATTCAGTGTCATGCTCAGAGAAGGTGAAACAGAAAATGCTACAGGGATTTGGCTGCATCTTCCAGAAAGTGGCCACTTGACTTAGAAAACATGTCTGGTGTCAGGTATTTCTGCATTGCAGTTATCTACCTGAAATCACCTCTCTCACTGCAGGAGATAAGATATTGCTGAGGTCTCACGTGGCAGAAGAAACTGAAGAGTGAAGTTCAGACTTTGTGTGAGTGAACTCATCCTTAATCCAGAACTGTGGGATGAACTGGAAGGAAATACAGGCTTCAGACACTCGGGGTTAAACTATCAACCACACACCTGATGGGAAATTGTAGGTTTAAAATCCACGTGAAAACCCCCAAAACTGGCCATTTGGTATTGATGTGTGATGGAAATCAGGAGGAGTCTGTGCTACAGAAGGTTCCTTGGTGGTTCCTCAGCCAAGGACGGCAGAAATCCACGTTGAACATTTGGTCAAGAAACTTCGTGCTGGAGGATAAAACCTCCAGTTATTTTTAGTCAATAAAAAAAAAAATAAAATACCCAAGTGTGCCTGACAAGGAGGGACTGGAAGCACCAGAGGATTTTGAGACGCTGAGACAGAAAGCTTCTTATTTCATTCAATTTGAGAGGTGAAGAGGGAACGGTGCCACAGTTTGGAGGCAAGAATAAAAATTCCATGAAACAGTCTCAGGAGACAACTGATAGCACTCATCCATAGTTGGTGACATTCTGACTCTTTCATGAAAAAGGCAATTTTGCTTCCCAGAAAAATATTCTGGCACTGGGGATTCAGGAGGACAAGACTCTCAAGGCGATTTCTGACTTTCTAACCCATATTAATATCTACAGTTATCAAACCCAGAACTTCAAACCGTGACTTTGTAACAAAGAGGATTCTCAAAAAAAAAACCACAAAAAGCTCTCTTTTGTCATGTATTTACAGCTGAAGAAATCTCATCCATTCAGCCAATTCTTTCCCAATAAAATCTGCTATTTTAATGCAGCTTAGCACAAAAGTATTTTCAGGAATGGAGTTGTATTATACATCTCAAACCTGTGTGAGCAGTTGAAGATACTCTGAAAATCATTTAAAATAACATTTGATTTTACAGAAACATTAATCACTTAAAAAAACACCATATTTCAGCAGAGTGGGACAAAAAATTGAGCAATTTTTTAGTTTTTAATATAATGTCTAAATTCCTCCTTTATGGCATATTTTTGTTCATTTAACCAGGTGTTGTTTTTGAGAGATATAAAACTGATCTTGAGTGTGGGACCTGGAAAACCTGAAATTCCAGGTCCCCTCTGGAAAAAGCAACCCTGAGGCATACTGTAATTAAATAAACCCATCTCCCTAACGAAGGAGTCAGAGCAGAACACAGGGGAGATGCTCTGGAAAGGAGAAGTTGGTTTCTAAGAAAAGTCATCACAAAATGCAAAAATTATCCTTGGACAAGTTGCCTGAAAAGAAAATTTCCCTCTTCCAAAGCAAGGATAAAGATCACCAAACTTTGGAAACCAGTTTTGTTTTTTTTTTTTTAAGAGGCAGAACTTTGCTGGTTTATTTTCCTGCTGTTGGAAAGAGATGGAAAGAATTAAAGAAAATACAGAATTTCTTGAAAGAACGGAACACGACTGGCAAAGGGAAACATTTAGTGGGGATTGAATTAATTTTGTATTGTAGCCTTTTGCACTTGTGAGGAAATTAATTCTGGGAACTACAAGATGAGAAGCCACTGGCTTGTTTCCAGCACCTCCTCACAATCATCTGCTTGAAAATCAGCTTCAAAATTGCATATTTATTTTGGATGAATTACCCGTTCCTAGTGTTTTGAACAGCAAAGACAGAGAGCTAAAATATTGACATTAAAGACTAGACACCAGCAGAAGAAGTGCTAATTGTTTGCATGCAAAATTGTTTTTTCCTGGAAAGAATAAACAACAAGAAAAAGGCAGTGGAGGTTTTGAAAATCGCTCAAAGTTTTGCCCAAAGAAATGGTTCAGCTTCTGAAACAAACTCTGACCCACTCCCTGCCAAGGAATTGCTGTGAATTAGGTACTCCAGGAGGGGTTTGACTTTACAAACCAGCTCAGGAGTGAGCAGCTGCTTCAGGTCACTGGCACCAAGGAATTGGTTTTGTGAGACTAACACAAATGTTTGCCTCAACTGAAACCAGTCTCTAAACAGGAATAAGGGTTGATGATCATAATGCCCAAATTTTAAACAAATATATTCATGCAAACTGTATAAAATCAATGTTTTAGTACATGGAAAGCTGATATACAACACCCAGCTCAGCAGTCATCAACTGCTTCACCAACTTGTGTTGGGTCTGCCTGCCCAAGGACGTGTCCCTGGTGCAAGGCAGAGTTGGTGTCTTGAAGTGAATAAAATTTAATTCCTGTCTCTACACAGAATCATAAAATCCTAGACTGGTTTGGGTTGGGTTGGACCTTCAAATCCATCCAATTTCACCCCTGCCATGGCAGGGACTGCTCCCACTGCCCCAGGTGCTCCCAGCCCCAATGTCCAGCCTGGCCTTGGTTGGACAGGGACAGCCCCAGCTGCTCTGGGCACCTGTGCCAGGGCTGCCCACCCTGCCAGGGAACAATTCCCAATTCCCAATCTCCCATCCAAACCCGCCCTTCTCAACCCTCAGGGCATTCCCCTGTCCCTGCAGCCCATGGCCCAGTGGGATGTCCCTCTCCAGCCTTGCTGTGACCCCCTCTGGGCACGGGCAGGGTTTCCTTGAGCACATCCTTATCCAACATCCCAATACCAACATTACCAGCTGCCCCTCAGCTCTGCCATCCCAGGCCCTCCCTGCTGAGCTGTAATGTGGATTGAGCTGTTCAATCTGAGGCCCCAGCCTGACATTTCCCCCTCACCCCAGCCCATCACGCCGTGGCTGCTGGGATGGAAGTTGTGTTTGTTCCCCACGTGTTCGAGCAACACCAGGGCTCAGCAACTTGTAATCTGCACCCAAACACTTTGCCTGCCTGGCAACAGCAAGAATTTCTATTTGCATGGTAATGAGACATTTTATTTGACAAGGTGTTGAAGGAAAAGATGCAATAATTTTAACAGTTGGGTGTTACACTTTAAACCCATTCAGTGAATCTGGGAAAAAAACATTGCTTCAATAGCAAACTTTATGGGAGCGGAGTGTGGAGCAGGAAAAGGGACCAAATACTAATGAAAAAGTAATCACAGCAGCCACCTGTATTCACTGCAATATTAAACTACACATTGCAAAGGGAAACTATCGAGTTCTGTTCCTCTGGATCTGTCTGCCATGAAGTCAGGAAGACCGCAAACACAGACTAACCAGGGAGATGGACACGGTGAGATTTCCACCTCCCTTAACCCCAGATCAAAATGAACTTAGACTCTACCTCTAACCAAGATCCCCAACATTAACTTAAACAATCTAATTAACCTGAAGTTTCCTATGTTTTCTCTTTTTCTCCAGTAAAAAAAGCAAACTTTGCTTTTATTTTAGAAAAACAATCTCATATTGAATCATCCATACTGTCAAAAATCTGATGTTATCTCTGACCTCAGATGTGCAACTTGAATAATGACATAGGCATTTGACCAGATGATAAACAGAGATCTTGTTTCCTCTGCAAGGAAGAATCAAGAAATTCAACTGAGGCCACTGCAGCAGAGATGTTTGGATGGGCTAGAGAAATAAAAATCCCATGGAGTCACCAAAAGAGTCGCAGCACAGAAAAATGATGTGAAATATTTTCCTGGACTGCAATTTAAAATAGATATACAATTATTAGGCAGTTAGCTAAACCTGCTGTGTTTCAGTGATATCCCCCAAATTAAACCACTGCTTTCCCAGGCATTCAAACCTCCAGCAGGTCGAGGTGGATGGTCAGACCCTGCTGTGGGGCTGGAGTGGCTCTCTTGTGTGTTCAAGTCCAGGATGGATGGAACTTGGAGCAACCTGGGACAGTGGAGAACTCTTAGGACTGAATTCAGAAAATCCTAAAATTATTTGGGATGTAAGGGATCTTAAATCCCATCCAGTGCCACCCCAGCCATGGCAGGGACACCTCCCCCTGTCCCAGGTGCTCCCAGCCCCAGTGTCCAGCCTGGCCTTGGGCACTGCCAGGGATCCAGGGGCAGCCCCAGCTGCTCTGGGCACCTGTGCCAGGGCAGGAACAATTCCTGATTCCCAATCTCCCACCAATCCTTGCCCTCTGGCAGTGGGAGCCATTCCCTGTGTCCCATCCCTCCAAGGCCCTTATAAACAGCTCAGGGGTTACTTTGCACCCGATGCTATCACACACACCAATACCTGCACGAACACCTCCACTCTGCCAAAATACCATAAATTTTGCTGTTCAGTGACAAACCCCATGAATTTGTCTTGTTAAGCCTCCTTTTGCCCTTTCCTCCATGGAGATCTTTTATTTTCAGAGTGGAGCAGGTTCCCAGGAGGCCTGTGCAGGAGGCAGGAGGATGCTGCGATTGGGGAAACCCACCCCAACCCAGCCCCGCTGCAGCACAGCCTGGAGTCCCCTGTAGCACAAGCCCCGTTATTTTGATTCATAGGTTTCAAGCGAAGCAAACACCAGAAGCAATTTGTGTAATAATCCGACAGAAAGTTAAACAAGAGCGAGCAAACTGCAGGAAATTCATCACGGCAGAACACGACGGCAAACAAGCGCGTCCCGAGGAGCAGCAGCCAGAGCTGCTCACAACAATGGAACGGCGAGGAGGCACCCCGCGTGTACAAGAGGGGAAGCAGGGAGAGGGCAAGAAGCCAGACACATTCCACATGACATAAGTAAATAAATCAAAGGAAGTGAGATTAAAACCTGAAATAACTGGAGGAGGGGAAGAGCTATAGCACCTGCATTGAGGTGTCCGCCCCACGGAGATTAATATCACACAGTCTATGGGAAGGCTGATTTGTAGTGCCTGAGCAGGGCAAGGGAGAAAAAGATTCACAGTTCAGAACCAGAGAGTTTAAAAAAAAAAATAAACCAAACCGGCGTCACTATTGCCTGGTTTTCAAACTGCAGCGAAACACAACAGGATTGCTCAAGGCACCTCATGCTAATCTGGATTTATAATAAATTTGTATTTTAGTTTTGTTTTTAACTGCAGTTAAATAAGAAAATTGTAAAACTGAACAGTCTGAAAACCAGCTTTTATGTGCTTAGAAAAGTTTTAATTTGAAAACTTTTAATTTTAACTTCTAGTAGAAGATATCTCTGCTCATGGTAGGGGGTTGGAACAAGATGTGTTTTAAGGTCCCTTCCAACACAAACCAGTCTGGGATTCTATAATTCTTTTCCCTAATATTCCAGCTCCGGTTTTACTTTGCAAAACTTGTTGTAGATTTAGTAAAAAACCAAACCAGTATGATTTTGGCTTCACTGGTTCTTTTATATTATTTTTTATTCTTCACCCAGTAAACTGAAATTACAAAGAAATATTAATTGGTCTTAGGCTGGGTGAGAATTTTGAGATGTATCAATAACACCAAGTCTTCCAGTGCAAATCAAGTTCACTTCAAGCATCACAGCCTCATTCCAAACAGGAACAGAGGTACAAAAATATATGAAATAACGTTTTCAAAAATATTTAAGGAAGGCTGTGATATTTTTTTATGCAATATTTCTGCCATTCGATTCTCTGATGTAAAGGATAGAAGATAGAGGTGGGAATGGTCATATTTCTTAACATAGTTTGGAAGTTTTGGCCTTTTCATGATAAATTCCTCTCAATTTACCTATAGGTGGGTCCATATAGTTGAAGTGAAGAAGGAGATATTGAAAAGGAGAAGTTATTATTTGGAGCAGAGCTAAAGCACAGCTCAGGTCAAGGCCATTTCTATGTATTAAGTGGAGGAGATTAATGAGAGACAAATATTGAAACATAATGTAAATAAAGGCCAACCAAAACCATAGCCAAAGCCACCTAATGTTACTCTAAAGTCCTAATTTTGGTTATTTATAAATAATATTTTTAAAAATCAAGTGGCTGTGATGGGATCTCACATTGGCACCACCACAGCAGCATTGAGGCAGCTGCTCTGTGGGTGGAGAAAACTGTTGACTTTCAATAATCCTGTATGAAACAGACTCCTTGCCACTAAAGTAACAGTCAAAACAGTCCAGAGAATAATTGTATGGAAAAATATAAAAACTGCCAATCCTCCTTTCCCTCAGGTTTTCCAACCACCTGCCGGCAAACTGCATTAGAGGGGCTTTTCTTTCTTAAATATAAGAGCCCTGTGAGAAATAAATTAAATAAATTCAAAGCACCCTGACCATTTCCTAGAGCATTTGCTGCTGATGGGATTTCCACGTTAGGAAGTGGCCCAGGTGCTTGTGCCACCCATTGGTCCCCTCTGAGTGTGTGTGTGATGCTGGGGAGGCAGGTGAGTGCAGGGAGCAGCAGGTAACACGCTGCGAGCTTCAGCTGCACACCACAAAATTAATGAGCAGCTTTGGAGTCATAATTTGTAGACTTCACAGAGAACCAGGGAAGATTATAAATGCTGTTGACCTAGAAGAAGTAATAGAGAATTCAGTATTCAGAACTGAAGAACAATTTGTAAGGGAATAAAGTCCAGCCTGAGCCATGACTGCTGTCTGTTGACAGATGGCAGAGAAGCGTCTCCTCCATTCTCTCTCATTAAAATAATTATGGCAATGTATGTTAGACTCTCTTCAAGCCTGGCATTTTCACAGCACATACAGGGGCACCAGCGTTGCAGCAATAAGGTGAAATAATAATGGAAACACATCTCTGGCATGCAAAGGGCATTTGATATTAAACTTACCTGCTTCCAGAAATAACAGCAGGGAGAAATTTGTTACCTCAGAATAAATGAAATTATTTCCCTGATTCTAACAGGAGGTTAATTAGAGCTCTCTGCTAACTTGAGAAACATGTCCCAAATCCAGGTCAAGCCCCGGTTCGGCTGATGAGCCTCTGCCTTATGTAACTCCTCAGAACCAACCCTGTTTCTCCTTTTTTTACCTTGGCTGCCAATTGCTCCCTGTAAAACTGCAAATCAGATGCAGTCCAGTGTGAAACTTCTTCCCAGCTGTCAAATAATAAAGTCAGGGAAACCACGGGCTGAGAGAATTTAGGTTAGGGGAGAAATATTCCAGGTTCAAGTGCATCTCTTGCACTTGTGCATTTGTGTCTGGTGCTCTGGGGGAGACTGGGAGGAGAGGAGAGTGAGCCCAGTTATCCCCTGTGCTGTTAATGACTCGGGCAGGTAGTTAGTGGCACGAGTTAATTACCCAGCCCTGCGAGTCCTTGTCCCCACCACGGCGTGTGACACGAGCGCTGCGTGATGTCACGGTGAGCAAAAATTACCTGGTGTCAGCACTCCCCTGCGCTGCTCCTCGCTGCTGTTCTCCCCAATATGATTCACTTTCATTATTTATGAGACTTGTCTCACTAACCCTCAGCAACGGTTCCAAATAATGATAGGAATCTGTCAGTGTAGGATTGTATTTCTCAAAACAATAACCACAGTTCCTGGAAATGTCAATATGTCAATTGAGGGTAACACATCTCTCAATAAACCAATATTTTGTAAAAACAAAACAAAATCTAAGGCAAAAAAAAAAAAAATCATGCACGGAAAACGGAAATTTGAGCTCCATGGAGCCCTCCTCTTGCAATGCCCAGCAGAAAACTTCCTGCTTCCTGCCAGACGGTGGAGACAGAAAGGCACAATTTTGTTTTCCTCCAATTAAAAACTGTCAAACATTTGATATTTTATCTCTTCATATTCATAAAATGTCATGAGAAAGGAGATAAGACTTCTTTGACAGACGTCAAAGAGCTCCTGCAAGAGCAGAACCAAAACTTGGTAATACAACGTGCAGGAAACCGAGCCAAGGATAAATCAGGTCCTTGAGCAGTTCCATCCTGAACACAACAATTTCAACATTTGGAGCCATTAAAATGTATTTCTGCATCACTGCTGAAGTTGCTCTTTCACACATCTGCCTTTTAGCCCAAGGCAACAAGAACAGAGGTGAAGATCAAATCCCTGCCTTCAGTTTATTGGCTTTGCATTTCCACCCAAACATCTCTCATGTTCCTAGAGCCCAATGTTAACCAAATAAACTTTATAAACTATGTAGTTCTGAAAGCATTTCTGTAGCTCTGTGAGATCTTTATAGAACCCCAGATTGGTTTGGGTTGGAAGGGACCTTAAAGCTCATCCCATGCCACCCCTGCTATGGTAGGGACACCTTCCACTATCCCATGTAGCTCCAAGCCCTGTCCAACCTGGCCTTAAACATTTTTAGGCTACAGGGTTGTTTTCTTTTTTTTTTTAAAAAGATTTTTCCACAAAGGCTTTATCCAGCCCAAACTTTTGCTCATGAAGAAAAAGCAGTGAAGTTTACAAAACACCAGTTTGAGCCCAAAAGGAAACTGGTGAAGGGTTTTCTCAAGATTCAACAGCAGCTTTAACATATGGGTAGGAAAACCTGAAGGTGTTTCAGGTGATGCTTAAATTACCAGAAACTGAGAGACCATTTCCAACCTCTGAAATTCCAGGATGTTGAGATTTCTAATACCACAAGTAGAAACATTAAAAAACAAACAAAGAAAAATAAAGTTCTGCGAAGCCGAAGTTCTACACAGCCGAAGTTCTACAGATAAATGTATTGATTTGTTAGAGGAATGTTCTACTAAAAAGCAAAACTGTTCTAAAGCACAATACAAAGAATATTAAAAGCACTAAAATTTCTGTTTCCCACTGCAATGCTCACATCTGTGCGTTGGGAATAGGGAAAATACAGCCTATGTATTTTGAAGAATATAAATTTATCACAACAGCTGTAAATCCCACGCCTGACACAAACTACAAATAACTACACAGCCCTCCCTAACAAATCATCTTGAATTTAATCTTTCCCAACCAAAAGACCATCCTATTTGGCTCATACTGTACATCTTTCTCCACCACTTGCATGGGACTTTGGTTTGGAGCGATCCATTTATTCTGGAAAGTTCCAACTTGCAGAGCAAAGATTATCAAAGCTGCGAGAGCTGATCTAAGAGAAAATTAAATAAACATACAGGCTTCACATGACACTATGTGCAGCACATAATGTTAAACAACAGGAGGTAAAAGTGCTAATTAAACAGTTTATATCCTTCAAAATGTACAATCGCCAATGATCAAGGAGCATGAATTAGGTAAGTAAATATAAGGGAGCCTGGAATGACAGGCTGACACTCTGGGAGAGGCTGCGGGGGGACAGGGATCTGCCAAGCCACGGCACAGCCTCTCAAAGGGAGCTGCAGCAAGCCTGCCCTTGGGAAAATCAAAGCCCAGGCTAAAGTGCACAACAGAGGAGGTGGGCTGTCTTCATCCCTAACAGCACGAGCCTCTGATCACAAGGCAACAGCAATAATTGGGTGGTTTCTCAGCAATCTCTACCACACGGTCCTGGGAGCCAGCGACAATCGGGGGCTCCTCCAGAGGCAGCGAAAAATGACAAAGGATATAAACATCAGAAGGCTACAGAGATTGAGACATCAAGGGCTATAAACAACCAGGATGAGATGATTCCAGACACAAAACAACTGGAAAAGCTCAGCCATTAAGGAGCACGTTCAGAGTGTCACCACCAGCCCTGAGTGCCAGAGGGTGTCAGCAAGGAACAGACACAACTGCCTCTCTATCTCCCATTAGGAACAGGATAATGGGATCCTGCTCTGTGAGGGACACTGCTGACCCAACTGCTCCAGAGCCAGCCCTGACTCATGGCTTGCTGCTCACAGAACACTAGAAAACAAATCATAGAATAGCCTGAGCTAGAAGGGATCCACAGTATGATCAAGTCTGACTCTTGGCCCTGTTCAGGACAATGCCAAAAAATCACACCATGTGTCTGTGTTGTTCTCCTGTTCTCCCTTTTCTTTTCTGTCCTTCAGGTATCTCCTGTTCCTTCCTCTGTTAGAAGCAGCTCTCCAGCTTTCCTTTAGAAACATCCTCCCCCTAAAAAGTGTCCTCCTTGACACTGCTGAGTCTGGATGAACCCAAGCCCATCACACTCAGTGCTGAAGTTTCATCTACCATCCTACTTGCCCTACCAGAATTTTATATTACATTTGTTCATACATCTCAAATATTGACAAAGCCCTATTCCTTCACCACTTTAATTATCCTTTCAACCCTCAAATACATCTCTGGTGCTTCCTCCAAAACCTCCCTCTTCCTCAGTACTCCATCACCTGTTTTATTCCCATTCTCTCTCCTCATGGCCAACTCAATGCCCTCAACAACCAACTCCACTGCTGCCTGTCCCTGCATTTGCCCAAAAGTGTCACTTCTGCAATAAGGGCACCCAAACCACTCCGTCTTTGCCTTATCAACATCCTGCTTTCCGCTGAGTGACCACACACTCTCCTGGACCTGTGGAAACCTCCTTCCCCCAGCCACCTTCCAGTCCCACAGGTGACACCAGGTCAACTTTCTCTCCATCACCCCAAAACCACCACACTTCAGTGCCAGCAAAGTGCAGTGGGCAAGAGACTGAACCAAAACTGCTGTTTTCCACTAAACTTGCAGTTTTCAGCTGCACTGACAAGATTTCACAAGTGACAGGAGCCGTATTTATCATATAAACAAATAGGAAGCCCCAAATGAGGGAATTAATCTCCTTCCTGCACATATGCTCCTTCCCCAGCCCCGTACACATGCAGAGCATCGAGTTTGAACATGGGTTGGCACAACTATCAATCCACAGCAAACTTATCGTGCAGCAATCAGAGCTTAATTAAAGGCACAGAGAGGTCAATATGTTCATATGCAAGATGATTCTCTATGATGTCACTTGGGTACAATCAATTAAAACGCACAGGATATTTTTTAGATGGGAAAACCTGAGTGGGGAGCCTGTTGTCTACCCAAAGGTTTTGCTATGCTTTAAAAGCTTCATTTAAATTTTTTTTTTGCCTTATTTATATGCACAAAAGTAACGGTTATATCAGATATTCATAGGTGATTTAGATGATTGATACCAATTTCTCTTCATAATATGACTAGCAAATAAAAAACACAGCGGTTCTCATATAAAAAAATAATGTGTGACAAGGTTTCCTAAAACATTTCTATTTTGGACCTCACAAGCTAAATTGCTTTTGCTGGCCCCTTCCACCTCTCAGCATGGTTGACAGACAAATTGATCGAAACATCGGAAAATAATATGCTTGCAAAATTTCTCTGGGTGAGTTTTCAGTCTTTTGAATTTTTCATACCAGAACAAAATGAAAGATTGCCTCCTTGATTTTTCCTCCATTATGCGTCCCCATCTTATGTACTACAGGAACATACAATACTTCAAATAGCAGCAATACATTGTAAACAAAATGTAGAACATTTTTCATAGAACACCCAAGCCGTGCGAAGTTAAAAGACTGGGTAGCAGGAATCTTTGCCCTGCAGATTATGTTGTTCAATTATAATGAATTCATACATTTGAAGTTGCCTTAGGGCCTCTCATTAGACTTAGGGGTGTTTATTACAGGAAATATTGCTTGTATCATTTAAGAAGCAAGAAGGCTGGATGATTTGATTAGAAATGTTGACAGTTGAGGTGTGTAAAAAATATGTCATTCACCCACATTTTCCCCCCACTTTAATATTAGGATCCTTCATTTTTTATGAATTCTTTAACCCCTTCCTCCCTTCCCTGCAGCCCACGGCACAACGTGTGCTCAGCATCGCTGGTTCTTCACCAGGAGCTGCTCGTGTGACACCAGTCCATGTTTTTCAAAAAACGCTGACTGCTCACATGAGCAGCTCCACACGGTAGCAGGAGGAAAACATGACCATTCCCATTCCCATTCCCATTCCCATTCCCATCCCCATCCCCATCCCTATTCCCATTCCTATTTCCATCCCCATCCCCATTCCCATCCCCATCCTCATTCCCATTTCTATTCCCATCCCATTCCCATCCCCATACCCATCATCCCCATCCCCATCCCCATCCCCATCCCTCTTCCCATTCCCATCCCCATCCCATTCCCATCCCCATCCCCATTCCCATTCCCATTCCCATTCCCATTCCCATCCCCATTCCCATTCCCATCCCCATCCCCATCCCCATCCCCATCCCTCCCAGGGCCACCTGCCCAGGATCTGCCCCCAGCTCCCATGGAAATGGAAATTATCCTTCCCACACAGGCTGGAGCTCATCCCCTTCCCCTGGCACCTCCTGGAATTTGACACAATTATCTGCCTCCACACTGCCCAGCAAAGGCTCCTCAGATTTTGGGCCAAATCAAACCAGTCCTGACACAATAACTTGAATTAACTCAGTTGGCAACGTTGATTAAGTGGACGGGGTTGATCAGAAAGGTACAGGAATAAATAGATAAAAATTATTATTTGTTCATTCTTCAATTTTTTTTTGGTGGAAAATGGATTAATATTTTTATACTCCTGAAGGGGAACATGCAGCATTTGTAATTCCTGTACTGTGCCAACTGACCTTAGAATGTGCTTTAGATGAGTAATTTCAAGAGAATTCATTAATTTTTGGACAAGCTCTTGCGAAACCCAGTAGTTTGAGCATTAACATCCCCAAACTTGCAGTAATTCTTACAACAGCTTGAATTCATGGAGTGGTAACTACCATTTTATCAACTTTTATTATTATTATTTTATTAATTTAGATTAGTGCGCTCCTGAAAACGAGCATATGAAGTGTGCGTATAAAATCATGCAAGAAAACCATGAAGTAATTATAAAGACTGATAACACAAAAAACCCTCCAGTTGAGGGCCTACCTTGTTTATTATCTGTAGTTTGCCAAACTCAAATTTGGCTTCCATTTTCCACATGAAGTTAACCCAGAGAAAAGTGACTTAAGCACAGCTTTACTTTGAGAAATTTAAATAATTTAAAATGTGTATTTGAGGAGCAAACAAAGCTCTTACAGATCCTTTAGACTGCAGATTTGATCACAGAACCATTTAAAAGGACAAAAAAAATTATCAAAAGTGATGTATTTGCATATTTATATTGTATTGATATGTATTTAAATGAGACCCAAGTGATTGCAGAGGTAGGGATGTTCTTGTTAACAGAGAGTTAAAGGAACATCAATGGAGTTGAAAGTAATTAGGCTAAAATATGAGATGTATAATAATAATAATAAACTTGGAAGGATTTCTGACATGACCAGTAAGTGCTTTCCTCCTCCAAGGACCTGGTATTTGCCATTTCATCCTGTCTGCAAAATATCACAGAATGGTGACAGTTTGGAGCCAAATTTAATTTTCCTACCACAAGTCAACACAAAGTAGACTTAAAAACTCATTTCAGTAGTGATTTGCAATTTTTGTTTAGTTTTTTTAGCTGCTAACTAGACACAAACAAATAGCTTCCACTGAAACAGAAGTATTTCAGTAGATATTTATATTTTTACTGCATTAAAATCCTTCACATCGCTCCTCCAAATAAAATTTAATCACATCTCTATATGCTTGAGACAAAATTTCAATTTTTGATGATTATTTTACACTCAGATGTAGAGCAGGGTCAGAAATTTGGTTTCAAAGGGCAGGTCAGATGTGTTTGGGACTCACACCCTTTGCATTAAGAGACTCCCCTCTCTCCCACAGCTCCAAAGCCCTTCCCAAGTTGCTAATCTGCATTTAAAGACCCTTCCACCTCTTAAAACACTTAACTAAATACTTGAAGGTGTTAAACCCACGAGCTGCCTCCTATCTCCAAATATCTGCAGGACTAACAGTGCCGTTCTTAAGTTAGGAGCGACAAATACTGGAAAACCTCCACAATTTGGCTTCCATATCTCTGAATTGGTATTTCAGTGACAGATGTTTGTTGCAGCAAAAACCTCTGTCAGAACAAAATTAGGTGATCTATCATTTTAAGATATGGTCTTCATATACTGTTTACTCGAAGATATCACTTGCCTCAAGCCAATTTTGACCAAGAACATTTTGTGATATGGAAGTGATTTGTATATCATCATTTTTGTGATAAATGTAGCTCTTGAACACAAAATAACCCACTATTCCACAGTATTACAGTTAAAACTCCTTCCCCAGTAAATCTGTACTACTGCTTTTATTACTACAAAGATACTGTATCTCGACTTCAATGCATTTCCCATTTTTATTCACGGAATAGGCTTGCCTGGTTCCCTGCTTTTACAGCAGGGAGCTTGGGCCTGGCCCCCAGTTCCACAGCAGAGATGCTCCTCCACTTTTAGGGGGCACAGGAGGAGCACAGCACCCACCACAGCACCTATTTTGTATTTATTTCAGCAAAAAGGATGAGGGGAACACAGGGAGATGCAAAATATCTTCCAAACGACAGTGCCCACAGGCAGGGACTGCCCTAGCTGTACATGCAGGTCCAAAATTAACCATTCAATTTCACTAACATTGTTTTAGGCGTCTCATCCCTCCTCCAAGGGTCTCAAACCTTCTGATTTGTGGGTGATGGGCATAAACCAGCCATGTCCACCTCAGCCATTCTCCAGAAGGGCAGGAAGGACACATAAGCCAACCAAAGAGGACTAAAAAAACAGCATAAACCAAAAAAGCTGAGACAAATCACAGGTTTAGGTGGATGAGACAGAAGAAGGACATTCCAAGGGTCAGAGTAGCCATCCCTTGAGCTGAACAAACCACATTAAATGGAGGAGCTGAGGAGTTCCCACCACCTCTGCAGAGTGCGGCACCTTTTCAGGTGCACCGCGAGCTTGACAACTGATTTGGACCACAAATTATTAAATAAGCCACTAAATAACCATAATTTAGCAATGAGCTCAAGCCATTATGAGCCTCAGGTTTACCTAAGCCAGTCTTAGGGACAAGGGGCTGTAGGTTTAAATCCTTCCCCAAGGAATGGCTGTGCCTCAACAGATGTTTATTTTAGCACATGTGGTCCAACAGTCTGCCACCAAATAAATTCCTTTATCCTGGATTTGTGTGTCCAGCACTTATTAACAAGATGATTTTTGTGCTATTTAATGACAAGTGCCCAGCTTGGATGGTTATTCACCTGAGATTCTGCTGTAATAGAAAGATCAGCTCAAGAATAAATAGATAAACTGATTCCTCTCTTCAGAGCATCTTCCCTGGCATCACCTTTGGTCTCCAAAAATTCCTCCTCTGCTCATCTGCCATGCTCCTCTCCCTGTCGAACAGTCCTGGCTTTAATGGACTCTCCTGGCTGGGAATATCCAGCATTTCTTTTGACAAAATTAAGGGTGCCTTCTGTTTTCCCTGGCTCCTGTCACCTCTCACATCCTTCCCTGCTCTTCCAGAGGAGAAAGGGCTGGGAATGCAGGAAAGGGACTGATCAGGCAAAATGCCTTTTCCCAAATGGATGGGATGGGCAGTGGGAAAAGCAAGATCATCCTGGGAATTACTGTTCACCAACAGCAACGAGAAATTGCAGAACACTGAGGCCAAGGGATCAGATTTTGCCATTTCTTAGCATTAATTCCAGCACACAAAGACAAGATTGACCCTGTATTCTTCCAAAACGGAAGTGCAAGCACTCAGAATGCCTCACACTAAAAAAAAAATAATAATTTTTTAATGTTTAAGGGTGAAAATTGGCATTACAAGAATATATTTACAAGCAGACTCCTCACTCTATTTAAAAATTGAAGTCTTCCTCCATGCAGGATTAGCAACAAACACACCATGCAAGAGGATTCTTTTGATGGTATAATTCCAGAACTGCTGGTGTAATGTGAGCCAATTTTCCTCTTGTTTTCAAAGTTTGCAGAAAAATGTGTATATTACATCCTCTGATCTTTCCACTTGTTGAGATCAATATGTGCAAGTCCTCACAAAAGGGAAATTCTCCTTCACAGCAGCTCAGTGGCTTAAATGACAGAAATTACAGGTACAGAGCTCTAAAACCTGCCAGCATGTGCAAAAATTGTAAATTTTGAAAGTAAACCTTAAAGCACGTGTTAAAGGCATGAAAGGAAACTTAAATCTTTCACCAGAGGGAAAAATCTGGAGTTTTGACTTCTCAGGGACTTTTGACCATGGTTAGTTTGCATCTGTCACAAGTGTTGAAAACAACAGTTATTCCTTCTTGCTATTTCATCAAAAACCCAACCAAGACACCAGGATTTGGCCTACAGCAACGCAACCACCGAGAGGAATTTTTGCCAGGGTTCAATTTGCATGATAAACTGTTGTTAACAGATACCATCTGTTTTTAAATTTAGTAAAAGGGCCCATATTATACAGCTCATTACAAATATTAGTAACTCTTAGACAACGACTCTTGTAGAGTGTGGGTTGGAGCTAATGAAGTAGAAAGCTTGAACAACAAATCATTTACAAGTTTTTGTACAGTAGTTCTAATGGAGGGAGTTTATAATCAAAGGAAAATGTAATCACTTATGTTAAGCAATCCATGGACTTAGTCAATGTAGCACAAACAGCCATTATGCAAAATTATGACATTAAAGGGAAAAAGACTACTGCAGACTTTGCATTTTACAGTGTCTGCTACACAGGCTAACAGCTTGGAGAGAATTAAACAGGTGAGGCCCCTCGCTTCCAAAACAGCATTTTTCCATCAAATATCCAAAAGATATTCAACCTGGCCTGAGATTTGCTGCCCTGAATTAGACCTGACACTGGTAACAAAGGGGATTCTGTAATGGACATGGGCTCTCACAATGCAGTGCATTAATGGGCATCATGGTGAACATAATCTGTCAGGAACGGTCACAATAAAGATGTTCTCCTGATTAATGTTCCACTAGGCCTGTGCTTAATAATTTATATAATTTGTATTAACTTTCAAATTGCCATCACTGTGGTGGACAAGGAAAAACACACAAACAATTCAGTATAATAATTTCACCCAGGAAAACATTTTACTTGGCAATTAAAACTGCTGGGTTCATAGAGGAGTAATCGTTCAGGATTTACAGAGATGAATTATTGTGTAGCAAAACTGCATATTTAAACAACATAATAAGAAAATTCTTCTAAGACGCCATAAATACTTTATAAATTACATTAATATTGGTGTTTGGTATTACTGCATTTATATTCTTACAGATTGTGTATTTAAATATTACTCCCATAACAATGTAAGATTCTATAAAATTAACAAACTTTTAAAATTGTGACAGTCTGCCTAATAAAAGCGTCTCCATTAATTTTTCTATACTTTGAATAAAGAAATAGTAATGTTACAGTAGTAAAAAATGGTCACTGTGCATTTCTTCACCTAATCCTTGTTTTTCTACACGGAATTCAGCACATTGCACAGCCAGGATGGTGGGTATTGGTCAAGAATATCCTATGCTATCCTATCAGGATGATTAATGAAGGCACCTTTTTCACAGAATGTCAGACTCTGCCTTTTTAACAACTGACCTTTCATAGAATACTACTGAACTCATAATTCCACTTTTGTTCAGTTTCTTATTAGTGGAGTTAAAATTAATACTTATGGGAATGATGGCTAAGGTGATGCACAGTAAATCTTAGAGCACATCAACCTTCTGCAGCGGCTACCAAAGGAATAGTACCTGCATTTGTCTACTCCAATAGCATAAGTATTCCAGTAAAACTCTGTGTCCTTTCAAAAGACAAATTAGGTCAATATTCAACCCTCTTTCAAGCACAAAGCTGTAAATATGGAGAGAAAAGTTCAGAATACTCACAAAACAGGTCCTACTGTACACGGAGGGGGTGTTCATCCTGCTGCACTGCTCGAAACTTCCAGGAGCACAGGGACATTTTCAGGAGACATTTCAGCCACACAGCCTGGGAGCTACAGGGCCTCATTCCCAGCATGGCCACCTGCAGCTCCATGCCCTAAAAAATACCTCTTCCATTTGGGAAAACCAGCCCTGTGCTGTGCCAGGGCAAGGATTTTGGGGAAGGCACAAATATGATGAAGATAATCCTAGTTTTGAACCCACTACACCAGAGAGCTGTCCCAGGTGAACAAAGGCCCCATTTCTTTGAGGTGTTTTGCACCCACCTCGCTGTTCCTGTGCTGTCACACGTTAACTGCTCACTCACTGCCACCCCAGAATGCCAAACATCAATGCTGAGTGAGCAAACTCAGCATGAATGCCACACGAGCATCACACACGGCAGCGCTCAGGTGAGGCGCCACTCCCCGCAGAGGACAGGACAGGACACTCCATGTCCCCTCTCCTCCAGGACTGCCACCAGCTGCCACCCGCCCTCCCAGCCCAGCCCAAAGGAGCCAGGGCTGGATTCCAGCTCACGGTGACAGGTCACTGCTGTCACTGCTCCTTCCCTGCAATGCCCCACCACTCCCCTCTCCCTGGGAATTGTTTCAGCTGCCCTGCAGTCACCTCGTGGTCACCTCCAGCACCTGAGGAAGACAAGAGATGAAGGCTGACCACAGACACCTCCAGCCTGTCACTACTGCCACAGCTCCAGGGCCAGAGGCAGACAGGGATGCTCACACTGCTGCAAGGACATTCCACACAGGTCTGATGCAGGTACCCCAGCAGTGCTGGCTGGACACGACTGT
>NW_005054369.1:3561596-3565155 GCF_000277835.1 Geospiza fortis | reverse complement strand
GCTGCTGCTGCTGCTGCTGCTCCATCTCCCAGGGCTCCTGTGCCATTTCTGCACCACTCACTGCTCCTTGGCACAAACCCTGGAGCTTCCAAGCACAACTCAGCACTGAACTGACAGAGGGTGGGCTCGGATTAGAAACTGGGAAGAAATCCTTCCCTGGCAGGGTGGGCAGCCCTGGCACAGGTGCCCAGAGCAGCTGGGGCTGCCCCTGGATCCCTGGCAGTGCCCAAGGCCAGGCTGGACATTGGGGCTGGGAGCACCTGGGACAGTGGGAGGTGTCCCTGCCATGGCAGGGGGGGCACTGGGTGGGCTTTAAGGTCCCTCCCAACCCAAATCAACCTGGGATTCCAATTCTAAGATGCCTGAACAAAAGCAGATCAAATAAAACACACTAGAATGTGTTTAGTTACAGGAGAAAAACACTAAAAAAGCATATGAGCTTAAATCTTCAGCAAAGACACTCATTAACACAACTGGCTATATTTTTATGCCTTTTTAAAACCCTGCCATCAACTCTTTGCCCTCAACATTACACACTAACATTCCTAAACTCTGAAGCCACAAGCTCCAGGCAGTTTGTTATCCTTGAAGGTACTTTAAGACAATAAACATGGGAAACTTTTTCTTGGTACACAAAGATCCAAATCCACGCTCTGGCAGCGTTGGAGCCGATGTCAAACACTTAAGACCTCACACAACTGGCAGCAATTCTGTTGTAAAACATTCAATAACAGCAGCAAATGGCAGCTTGATTTTTCTCTACACATTCATTGGCATTCATGTGAGGTCCATTCACATCCATTACGAGGGAAGGCATCTGCATTATGGCTAAATATTGTATCTTGCAAACAGAGCAGCGTTTGTGCTGCTTCAGCCCTTGCAAACCAAAGAGGGCTTCACCCGAAATGAGGTTTTCCAGAACAAAGCTAAAGGACATTGGATGGATTTCAACCTCCCCTTAGAGCTCAGGGCTTTTTGTGAGGTCAGCTGTGGCATAATTTAACTGTTCCATTACTGGAGACCTGAAAGCTGCTCCATGACTGGAGATCTCCAGCCATGCATTACATTAATATCTATGGCTTGAAAAATAAATTCCTCCAAAAATATAAATTTTTTTCTGGAATCAATTTTACTCCTATTCCAAAAGAAAAAAATATTTCCTTCTCCTTTCAGGCTCCAGAAACGCCTTCACACCAGGAGAAGGATGGGTGTTTTCCCTGCACAACAAACAACATTTCACAGCTTTATCATGGTTGAACATTCAGAAGTTGCCAGAGAAAAGAACCACCTCTGAAAAGCAGAAAAAATGTACTGAAATAATGAGTCATGTTCACTCAAGATGGGAAGGCATTCCTTAACAAGACTCCCAATTTAGAAGTGCTGGGTGAATAAAAAGGTATTTCCCAATTAATGTTCACAGATGTGTCTTCTGCAGCCCAAAACAAAGCAGACCTTCCAATTCTGCCAGGGCCACTCTGCCAGAGCCTGCAGTCGTGTGAGTTAGAGTTCCCTTGGTCACAAATCATCCTAATTACTATGGAATTTTGATAACAAGTGATAGACCTGAAAGAAATGGATGGAGTGAAGACAAAGTTACAATATGAATGCAGACAAAGAAAAAGGTAGTGCAAAGAAGTGGAAGAATCAATAGGATTTATTTCATTCTTTTTGCAATGCTAATAGGTAATAAATTGCTAAGTAAGTGCTCATTCGGATGGCTCCTTTCAAGACTTCCACAAAACTAACAATTAGGATGCAGCAAGCTTTTGGAATAAATATCAACAAGTAAATAATATAATTCAGAAATACCTTTAGTGGTCCAGATGGTAAAGCCAACCCAAAGCAGCCCTTCATTGCCGCTCCTGCCCAAGTTACAAAATATCGAACAACAACAAAAAAGCAGCAAATCTTCAGTACTAAAAATCCCTAAAAGTGACTGCTTGGGTGACACTGCTTTCAGAGTGTGATATTTTACTGTACAGGCAATTTGTTAGCCTGTAAAAGAATTCAATATTCTAGATCCACATCAGAGGGAAGCTCAGTCTGCCTCATCCCAGATGTGAACTATCAGCAAATAAAAAGTGTTATCAAGAATGTGTATTTTTGTTTTCCTTCAGCTTTGTTATACCTGGGGGTTGTTTTTTTGGCCATCTGACATATTTTTACTGCGATTTATCCTCACTTCAGACAACAGATTCCTTGTGCATTTTCAAATTACCTGCACGCACTGGCAACCACACCTATCAGGAAGGTTTTTCTTGTTCCTGTCTGCTTTTGTTTTGCTGCAAGTGCTACGAGAAAGAATTCCAAGACGTATTTCCCAGAACAGGCAGGAAGCGGGACACGCTATCCCAACCCTGAGGATATCCTCTGTTCCACGCTGGGACATAAATCTCAAAGCCCAGAGGATTTCTGCATCAATGAGGAGCATCTGGACAAGCTCAGAGTCACAAGCAATATTACCCAGCCTGCAGAGAACTTCTGACCTACAGGAGCTGAGAGGTGATCCCGACCATGACCGACAGGAAAAACGGGATCTGCTTTAACACAACCACAGCAGCAAAGGCAGAAAAACCTCCCAGAATATTCAAGGAATCGATAAAAACCCCACAAACAACTGCACCCACCTTGGTTTGTCATCCCTGCCACCATGAGCAGCAGAAATTAAAGCAAACCAGGCTGTTTCAAAGAATTCAGGTAGAGGTGGAGAGAGCCAAGACAGTCAATCCATGGTGCAATGATCAGGTCAGTGTGGACTTTGGAATTCCAGAGGTACAAACAGAAAGACATTTTCTATATTCTTCAGGTGTCCATTTAAAATTAGAACAAACTCTTCTCGGAGGTGAAGAACATTCAGGAGCGTGAAGAATGACTACTTGCAAATTATTGAGGTATTACAGCTCAAATTGCCTTAATAGGAGCTGATTTATATTTATGGCCAAGTTTCATACAGTGTTTAAACTTTCCACAACTCCTCCCCCAAGTCAGATCATTGAACTTGAAGAGCTTAAAAAATAAAGCAGGAAATATTTTCCATCCTCCTTTGTCCATTTATCCAACCATCTACACTCCAGGATATTTAGTGTAGTTATCCAGCTGAAAGTTTTTGGTCAGCACAGTCGTATTTTATATATTAATAAAATCAAAGAACCACAGAATTGTTAAGGCTGGAAAAGACCTTTAAGATCTTTAAGTTCAACCATCAACCAGCACCACCATGTTCACCTTTAAACCATGTCCTCAAGTGCCACATCCACATGGTTCTGGAACACTTTGAGGGATGGTGATTCCATGGTTTCCTACGGCATCCTGTACCCCAGGAGCTCTGTGCCTGGTGACCATCAGAACCCTGCTGTCCTTCCAGGATGCTTCACACAGCAATAAATGCAGAGGTCTTTTGGCCATGAGGGTTCCTAGGGAGCACCAGGAATGCTTTTGATGTTCTCACCCAGGAACCACCACTCTTCCAGGGAGACTGGTTCTCCTGGGCAGCTACCTGGGATATAACCCTGACCCCACTCTTAGGAACAATCCAGACATTTCCCATTGGAGCAGGAAT
>NW_005054369.1:3551079-3561544 GCF_000277835.1 Geospiza fortis | reverse complement strand
CAGGAATGTCTGTAAGAGTATCTGCCTTAAAGGGAACTTTCAAGGCCTTTCACTGATTTCAATGCCTAAAATAAAAGACTTGGAATATCCGTGTATTGCCCAGGTAAAAAATCTGGATGGACAACCTGTAGATTCTAAATTTTCCTAAGGTAGGCAGCATAACAGCTTGGTCCTGAAACATATCAAGACCTTGACTCATGTGGGTCCATGAATGTGGAAAAAACATGATCTTTTTGAATGTTTTCCTTCAAATTCTGGACAGGCTTTCTACCTGTCAGCATTTTCCCAGCTAAAACTCTGCCAGGGAGCACTGGACACCATTCCTGGCCACAGGAGCCACCCTGGCAGCTCTGCCCAGCCTCTCCACGATGAATTCTGTGTGTGTGTGTGCACATGTGGAAGCAGCAGCTGCACGGGAGCACCTATGAAACAATAAAGTCCTGCACCCTGGCGGGCTGTGACACTGATGGAGCATCGCCAGCAGCAGGATACTCTGAGAGGCTGTTCATCATCATCACCTGAGCACAAGCAAAACCCAACTGTGGCATGACAAAGCCAGGGGGACGGGCATCAATAAAGCACAGGAAAAACAAATGACAGGAAAACAACTGACTGGGAACCTAAAGGACAAAGTTTCTAACTTAATCTCATTATTTCTTGCTCTGAGCTGGCAGAAGGAAAGTCCTCTGCCACAGCCTGCAGACAATTCTGACTTCATACCTCTATCTACATTATGATGATAATAACAGGAAAATAAAACATGATTTAGAAATCTATTAGTGCAAGTGACAATTTACATATATCAGCAGCCTATAGCAATAAGCTCTCAAAGGTCACAATTAACCAAATAAATTGAGAAATGCTCCAAACCTTACTTGTTCAGCTGACCACAACAGTTATTCAAAAACTGAAAAGCAATCAAAAAGTTTTTATCACCAGCAAGTGCCCATTTTAGTAAGCAACGAGACAATAATGAGTATTTATGACTTGAAGAATTTATGTGCACTAAACAGGTTTAAATTTCTCAAAAACCATCAGGAATTTATTTCTTACCCAGAATCAGTGAGAACCAGCAAAGACGAGCTGGTGGGGTCGATCTACAAGAGATCCATCCTTGGAACTATTTTCATTTAACGAACAGGCATTTCAGGGAATTTTGGGAAGGTGGATTTAAGTAAGGGAAATACTGCAGGCTCCAATGAAACCATCCCAAGCCTGGACTGGTGGAACAGCTCCTGTTTATTCCTGGTGGGGAGAAGACAACTCCCCATCCCAGGGAGAGGCACCTCTCACCACTGCCAATCTGATCAGCCTCTGAACACTCTGACAGAAAATGAGATGTGGGATGGAAAGCAGCACTAAATGTTTAATATGATCTGCAATTCACAATTATTTCTGAAGTGTCTTTTCCCTGATAACTTTTTCCACTGCATGATCTTAGTGAGAAGATAATGGGAGATGCTGCTTTTGAATAAGTTATACATTTCCCCTGCTTTACTTGAACCTCACAATGCCACCATTATTAATATTTTTCCTCCACAAAACAGCAGTAGCCTTCCAAAGAAAAAGTCCTTGACCAAAATATCAGAGGATATTAAACTGAGAAGTGATCTACTGATGCAAATCATTAAATCTATTTGCATTTGCTTACTGAACCCTAACACAGAAATTAAACTACATAGTGTGGGAAAAGAGCTGGTTTTGCATGGTTAAAAGGAGACATCTTGGAAGATCCGAGCTCTATGTCATTAATTTTCCTTCTTCCCCTCATTAACAAGTAAAATGTTTTCACTGCTTGAAAAGTTTTAATAAATAGGAAAAAGCAGGGCAGCTGACATAAGTTTTTAATGTAATATACAAGAGCTTTTAATATTTTTACATATATTAATGTAAAAGCTAAAAATAAATGTTAAAAGGTTACATTTGTGAAGAAAGAAAAATGGCATTTACAGTTACAGGGTAAGGTTTTAGAATTTAACTCTTTCTCTCCCAGCATGGGGTGCTGAGGAGCATTTGCCATTTCCCTGAAAATCCCTGGCATTGCAGAGATGAGCCACTGCAGCAGCACCTGGGGGTTAAGGACACACATTCCCTCCCAGCTCTGAGCTCCAGGGTGATTTACTGGGCTTTGTCCTACCAAGCCTTAAATTCTTTTTATAGAAGGAATTACGGGAGGCATTTTAAGAACAGCCATAATTAGTACAGGCACTGGCAGGGTGAGACCTTTGGGTTTCACTGAAATGTGCAAGCCAAAGTGGCCAGGGAAGACCAGGAATTGCTGCTGCCAACTCCAGCTGGAGCTGGGAACAGCCATCCAGCACCAAAAATCAACAGCACCCCAGGGCACATCACAAGGAGTGTCACCAACAGCTCAGGGTGGGGGGATTGTCCCCCTCTCTCCTTGAGACACTCCTGGAGAATTCTCCTTCAGTTCCTGGAGAATGGTGTCCAGCTCTGGGCTCCTCAACATGAGGATCTGGAGCAGCTGCAGCAAATCCAGAGGAGGTCACAGAGATGTTCCAAGGGCTGGAGCCCCTCTGGAGCCAGGCTGGGACACCTGGGGGTGCTCACCTGGAGAGGAGCAGCTCCAGGGAGAGCTCAGAGCCCTGGCAGGGCCTGAAGGGGCTCCAGGAGAGCTGCAGAGGGACTGGGGACAAGGATGGAGGGACAGCACACAGGGAATGGCTCCCAGTGCCAGAGGGCAGGGCTGGATGGGAGATTGGGAATTGGGAATTGTTCCCTGGCAGGGTGGGCAGCCCTGGCACAGGTGCCCAGAGCAGCTGGGGCTGCCCCTGGATCCCTGGCAGTGCCCAAGGCCAGGCTGGACACTGGGGCTGGGAGCACCTGGGACAGGGGGAGGTGTCCCTGCCATGGCAGGGGGGGCACTGGGGGGATTTGGGGTCCCACCAACCCAAACCATCCTGGGATTTCTGCTGGCAGTGACCCATGGCACTGACCTGATGTTTCCAGCCCTTGCACATTAACATGGACAGGGCCCTGCCTGGACAGCACAAGCCCAGTTTCAGGGTGCAGAGCACCAAGCTTTGCTGGGCTGTGTTTGTAACCCTCAGGGTTGGCTCCTAAATCAAGACATGTTAGAACAGCCCAGTGATCACATTTTACAGTGCTGATATTTTAAAACAGCAAAAATAACAAGAAGCTGTATTAGATAATATAACTTGTGCAGACATCCACTTGAAAATACCACAAATATGACTCTTTCTTTCTAGTGTGGAAGATGCAGAGCTCTAATAGTGCTGAAAAATGATTCCACCAAAGAGGAGTGGGAGAATTTGTCTATGCAGCATCATGTCCCCGAGAAATTTCCCAGAAAACAAATCCTTTGCTGATGCCCTGCCCTGTGCTGTGCCACAGACACAGTGCCCGGTGTGTCTCCACCAATGCCAGGAGTAATTCAGGCCAGGAGTGGAACCTTTCCACTTCCCCTGCCAGAGGTAGATTAATGCAGTGGAGCATTTTTCCATTGCAAATCCTTGCTATAAGGATGGGAAAATGGGCTGCATAATGACATGGATTATGTTGCTATTATGTCCCAGAATTAGTGGGTGTTTTCAATGTTGCAACTCTTCACCTTGGGTTTCCTCCCTCACTTCTGTGGTCCTCAAAAAAAAAAAAAAATCAGATGCAAAGATAATGCTGGGAACAATTTAAAGCCCTCGAGGTGTTTTGGGGTGGAAAAGAACGGTGTGAGCACAGACACAGCTGGATGTGGGCAACAGGAATCCCTCCTGCAGCTCTTCTGGAGGGACAGAGCTGCACCACAGAAGAGTTTTACTGACAGGGGTCTGGAAGAGCAGCCTGGAGAGCCCAGACTACCAAATGTGTGATGGGAGCAACGTGCAGGGCTTGAGGGGAACCAGCACTGCAGGGGTTTGTACAATCCCAGGATGGTTTGGGTTGGAAAGGACCTCAAAGCCCACCCATTGCCACCCCAGGTGTCCCAGCAGAGCTGCTCCATCCTCTGAGCATTTGGTGCCTCCTCTGGATTCTCCAGCAGCTCCAGGTCCCTCCATACTGGGATCTGCAGGTGGGGCTCACCTGGGCACAGAATTCCCCTTTCCTGCTGCCCAGGGGGCTCTGAGTGAACATGGCCAGCTCATGGCCAGCTTCTCATCCACCAAAAAATCTGCACTTTTATTTTTTTGCACAGAGCCCTCAAAGGCTTCTGTGCCAAGATTCCAGGAGAAAAGCACAACTGAAGCCTTGCAAAACCCACTCCTATTTGAATCCTGCAATGCTGCCTTTGACAGATAATAGAAATGCAGCCGTGCTGTCAGGGAAAATAACACAGCTAAAGTCTAGTATTGATTACAGTGGAGTTGCTCAAGATTCACTTCAGCTTCAGTGAGAGAGGAACGTGGGTTTTGCTAATCATGCAGAATTAAATTCACCAGCCAGACCTGACAATAAAACTTTGCCCACAAACCATTGCTAAAACCATGTGAAACCACATCCTTGAGCTGTGCTACGTGTCAGGCTGAACTCTAAAAACATGCAGAAAGTTGTTTTGTTTATGTTTTGGAAACACCACTTCCAATAAAAAGTTTTCTTAGCTTGATGCAGCATAAACAATCTGTAGCATCTCCACAAGAAACTATGAAAAACCCTAGCCCAGTTTATTTTTAATAAAAGGAGGACTATGCTATATAATAACTCTTCCTGCCACATCCATTGAATCTGCTGAAATAAAGATTGATGCCTGGATATTTGTAGAGACTTCTACCAGAGAAGGCAATATTTCTTTTTGCCTTTCTTTCCTATTTTTTAAAACACACTTTCCTGTTATTTTGAAGTAATTTGAAGTAACAAGCATCATCTCCCTACTACCCAGGCATCTGCATGTTTTGTTTCCAAGATCAGTGGCAGAAAACTCAATGAGATTTTTGTGCCACAAGTTAAAAGATATTTGGAAATGAAAGGTTTTCTTTGAAAGAGGAACATTTATGTAAGAGGGATCTTCTTCTGGTGACTCCTCCACAGGCACCACAAACAGGCTCTCCCTTGGCTCATCAGTGTGAAAAGCAATGCTGTCAGCACTGGGAGGGGTTAAAAGGCCAAAATCCTGGATTTGAACAAGCATCACCCAGAGGAACCAGGTGCTCCCTGAGCCAAAGCAGCACCTTGAAGGCTTTGGGCACAAGGCACTTCAGAAGTAAAGAACAGGTGGGAGTTGTGGCTGGATTTGTCCACAGGCACTGGTGTTTCAACACAGCATTCTGGAATTGTTAAGGCTGGAGAATTCCTCCAGGATCATCAGATCCAACCATCAACCAGCACCACCAACCATGTCCTCAAGCTTGAACCCACCCAGGGACGGGGACTCCAGCACCTCCCTGGGCTATTCCAAAGCTTTACAATCCTTTCCACAAAAAGCTTTCTCCTAATTTCAACCTAAACCTGCCCTGGCCCAGCCTGAGGCCGTTCCCTCTGCTCCTGTCCCTGTTCCCTGGAGCAGAGCCCGACCCCCCGGCTGTGCCCTCCTGGCAGGAGCTGTGCAGAGCCACAAGGGCCCCTGAGCCTCCTTTGCTCCAGGTGAGCCCCTGCCCAGCTCCTCAGGGATTCTCCAGCCCCTTCCCAGCTCCTCAGGGATTCTCCAGCCCCTTCCCGGCTCCTCAGGGATTCTCCAGCCCCTTCCCAGCTCCTCAGGGATTCTCCAGCCCCTTCCCAGCTCCTCAGGGATTCTCCAGCCCCTTCCCAGCTCCTCAGGGATTCTCCATTCCCTTCCCAGCTCCCTCAGGAGTTCTCCTGCCCCTTTCCCCAGCCCCATTCCTTTCCCTGTTCCCACTCTAGATCTAAAGCTCATCCCAACCCATTAATTTCTTTACCCCAAGTATGTCCTCTGGCTCATTCAGGGTTTATCCTGCACCATTTTAAATAGGAAATTGCTGTTGTGACACAATATTCAAGAAAGAACTTGAATGAGGAAGAGTGGAGCCTCTTCCAAGCCACACTGTCAATAATCCTCTACTCACAGAAGTCACTTCAGATGTTCATGGTAGACCAGGAATCCACTCCAAGCTGCAGAGAAGTCACATCCTTACCTCCTTCAGTGGGTTTTTACTGTGCCCCTGAGCTCCACTAAGTTTCTTAGCCTTGGCTGATGCTCAGTGGAAAAATAGGAGGAGTGGCACTCTCCCAAATGCCTCCCACTTGTGGCATCAAAGTGAGATATCACTCCCAGTAAATTTTACAGCATGAGGAATGAAACAGTTAGCAAAGTTGACATTTAAACCATCACCACTGGCTATGATTAAATACCTCAGAGATGAACTGAGTGGTTCACACCTCTCCAAGTTATTGTTCTAGGCTCTTATCAGACTCCCTGCCCCACTGCATCCTCTGCCTTTGCACACACCTGAGATTTTCCTGCCATCTCTAATAGCTGGAAACCTGCTTAAACTGAGATTCTGGAGAGTTTCTGATCATGTTACAGTGACAGAGAGAGATTGGCTGAAACCCTGGTGAACTTCTTGAACTGCAGATTCACCCTGAAAGCTTGAGGCAGATTAATAATATGGGAAGGGCCAAACTGGCTCCTTGCTCCTCCTCTTCTGATGTCCCTCAGTGAGATGGAGGGAGATGAAACACAAAGGAAAACTGCAAACAACCTGCAGGGAACACAGAGGGCAGATGAGATCACACTGCTCCTGAAAGAGCCCATAAGGGTGTATTCCTACAGCACCAGGAAAATGCAGGCTTTGACCATTTGTCAGGCTGCCCAAACATGCAGGAAGCGCCAACACCTTCTCTGCAGTCTCCCAAATTCAGGTTCACACCAACAACACCCAGTTCCTCAGGCTCCTCTGGCAAGCTCGAGCTGGCCCCACACCCCAGCAGCCCCAGAGGGCCAGGAGGGGCTGTCCCCAAATCATCCCCATCTTGGATGTCCCACCCAGGATGGCAGTGACAGACCACAGGTGCTCAGCTGAGCTTTCCAGTGCAAGACTTAACTCATGGTGGCATCCTCAAATCCCAGGTGAATAAATAACATTCCACACCCGGGCTATGGCCATCACCTAGGATCTGTGCCCACCTGCCAGATGGCAAATTTAACTTTCCTGTCACCCACACCCAGCAGCAGGATGATGGTGGTCATCCCTCCATGTGCCCAGCAGGATTTTCCAACCACACAATGAAAGCTGTTTACTTTTTCTCAAAACGGGTTCTACTACAGCCCTTTTACTGAAACCCTCCAGTTCCCCCAGTGCTTCCCTCCCCAGCACATGTGCAGCCCAGACAAACCCTGCCTCACCTGACCAGGGTGGTTTTCCTGAGGAAAAGGGAATTCCTGAGAGAATTTGGATTTTTGCAACACAGGGAGAAACTGCTCCCTGCTGCCATCCCAATGCCAGCTCACTTTTCCAAAGTATTTTGTGCTGTAAATATTCAGCAGAGGGAAAACCATGGTTTGTGTTACCTGCTCACCAAGGGGATAATTTACTCCTGCACCTCTGGAATGAGTCAAGGCCTCTCAAAGCAGAGTCATCCCAGGGTGGGAACACCACAGCTGACAGCAGAACAACAAAAAAACCTAATTCTGAAACTCCAAAGCTGCTGAAGACACTTTGAAGTAAAGCACCAGTAAAAAAAGGAAGTTTTTCTTTTGTACTTGAGCAAGAAGTGTTAAACATTTGCAATATTTCAGGTTGGGATGTTGGAGGAATATCAATCCAAACTTATCATTAGATTGGAATGAATTGAAAAGAAAAACTACAACAGCTGATATAGCATGAAATAGATATACTATATACCATTATATTGTACTATATAATTATATATATTATATATATAATAATAAATTATATAATAATTATTCATAGAATAGAAATTATAGAACTTACATTTTATTTTTATATCTATCTATCTATCTATCTATCTATCTATCTATCTATCTATCTATCTATCTACTATCTACCTATCTATATATATATATCTAAAAAATACATATACACAGCTTATGCACACTTTAGGGTTTTTAAAATCTGAACTGTGAAACTGAAGTTCTTAGAAATAGATACAATTGTCCAGATTAAGATGTCAAACCTTCAGGGACCTGTTTGGATCAGGACATCCCTACCACAGAACCCCAGACTGGTTTGGGTCCCTCAAAGCCCACCCAGTGCCCCCCCTACCTGGCAGGGCCACCTCCCCCTGCCCCAGCTGCTCCAAGCCCCACCCAGTTCCAGGAGTGGGATGCACACCATGGATTTCAGAAACCTGGACAGAGATGCCTCCTCTCCAAGAGAAACCACCCCTGTGTGACGTGTCTGGAGTTTTAAACCCTGCAGCTTCCCGAGGAGCAGAATAACCTCAGGTTATTACAATTAGTTTCATCTCATTAATAGATCAATTTCTTTCAAGCATACTGAAACTGGGTTTTACTTTGTTGCTTCTCCTTTTAGGCTCCATTATAGTCTGTGTTCTTAAGTTTTAAGGAGAGCCATCAGTGAGGAGGCTGTAATCTCAGGTGATTAATTGCACAGCATTTTACAAGCTGTAAAACAGAGCGAGACCTCCACAAAGCGATTATGCCATTAACCAGGGGCTCTTATCAGATTTTTCTACAACTACCAGGTTTGTCTGACAGATTGCATGTCTTAAGTATTTATATATTTCAAAGGTTTACTTATTTTTGTTGTTAAAAAACCCTAAAATCTCTATTGATTGTTACATGCAATTCCACATGAGAAGTCCCAAGCACCGTGGAGCAGAATACCAATATTTATTACCAGACTTGTGCTCATTATGGTTCTCTCTGACAGGGGTCCATTAAAATCAATTTTTATGCTTCTTACGTCTTTTTTTTCCCACCCAATGTTCTTGCCATGGCGTTTATTAGCCAGTTAGGAGAAACACCAGGCACTGCTTTGTTTTTATTTTGTTCTGTCGAAAATAATGAGGCCAGATTTAACAACTATTCACTAGCGATGAGTAGAAGAGATTAAATGTTATACTTCAGCACAAACATTTACAGATGGCTTTAAAATTTTTAGAACTTTATCAGTGCTAAAGACAAAAGGAAGTCCCACCTTTCTTCTTCAGATTTAAATTCGTAAAGTAATCATAAAAACACTCTTGCCTTTAGCTTCAGAGTTATTCCTCAGTGATAGACCCTCTAATGTAACAATTTTGGCACATAAATCATGCAGCCTGTGAGGTCGAGAGTTACCAGGATGCCACTAATGCCTCAAGATGAAGTGAAGTCAGCTCACCAATGAGAAAAGTGAAAGATCTAGAACAGGTAAAAAAATCAAAATTTAGGAAAAGGATCCAAACTGTCCAACTTCCAATGAAGAACAAGATCATGAGAAACTTCAACTAGAGAAAATGAACATGTTACAGCAAACCAGATGTCCTGGTAAAACAAAACCAGATTTTTTTACCAGATGTTCTGGTAAAAGAGCAGCACTCATCCCTATAAATAGCTCTGAGAGCCCCCAAATCTTTTTCCTACTTTTATTTCACTCCCTCACTGACATTTACCCTTCACAAGGTGAAGATCCTCATCCCCTGGGCTGCTCTCCAGGCAGGTTTTGCTCTGCAGCAAAGCCAAGTTCCAAGTCTATCCTAAATACCCATTTATTTCCATTCCTCATCAGCAGAAATCCAGAATCTGAAGGAAGTGCAGCAGTTATTTCCATATCCCTGGAGTTGGCAAAACTGTGAAATCCAGAGGCTTCAGAGTTTTTGCATGGAGGTAAAATCACATTTCAACCAGAACACACATTATGCCCCATAGTCCTGATTAATTTCACACCCATTTCAGTTACAAGGAGAATAAAAGAGGAGAACAGGCATCCTACAAATCCATGGAGAACTTCAGAGGCAAACACAGCATGAAAAAAAGACAATGTTGGGAAAAGAAGCCAAACCTGCTTGAGTCTTGTCAGTGGCAGCACTGATGTAGCAGACTTTGGAAAAGTGGAATTTAATTGCCGAACTCAGCTGAAAAACCAGTCTTAGAGAAGTCGGAGAAAGTCTAAGAAGTCTTGATTTTGCCAAAGAAATTCGGCATAGAAATTTAGCATCTAATTCTGAATGAATTCAACATTGCTTCGAAAAATGTCACTGAATATTTCCTCACAAATAAGGAAAAAAAATCAAATATCTGAGCAGGACAGATGGACTCCAGCAGACTGAACACAACTTAGAACAAACAGGAAAATGCACTGATGTCTCCTCAGCCAGGTCTAGATTTGAGACATCACCTGCACAGCCAGGTGGGACCTGTTCCAAACTCCAGCAGACATTACAGCTCTGGGAAAACAACTACAGCCCTCACCAGTACTACACAGTAATTAAAACAATCAGTCAATCCTGCTTCTACCTGTTGGAGCACAGATCTCTAGATAAAAATATAAAAAAATGAAAATAGAAAAATAAAATTAAAAATATAAAAATATAAAAATATAAAAATAATATAATAATATAAACTATATAGAAA
>NW_005054369.1:3542280-3550970 GCF_000277835.1 Geospiza fortis | reverse complement strand
ATATAAATATATAAATATAAAAAAATAAAAATATAAAAAATAGATGTAGGTCTGAAAGATTTGTGTCGTGTACAAGGAGATTTTACCCTCAGTGACATTTATACGTGTGCCAAAAATTAAGGCAGGCAGGAGATTCTTTCAAAACTTACCTTAAAAACACTCAGAGTTTAAAATGTTTGATAATGTTTTTGAGGCAGCAGAGGAATTGATGCATTTTGGAGTCCTTAAGGGCACAAGAGACCCCTCCCGGTAGGACCAGCACAAACAAGAGTGCTCTCAGGTGCTCTGGGCAATGTCCTCCCTCCAGCACAAGCACAAGGCCAGGATCAATAGGACATGAACTCACCCCCTTGGCAGCAGGCTCGTTTTGGGAAGTTTTATTTCATGTACGCCCTTCTCACAGCCCGAGATCTCGATCCTGCCCAGGGGGCTGAGCAGAACCACCTGCTTCTCCTCGCATGCAGATCCTCCCTGCTTGGAATTCACCTGTCCAAGGAAATAAAACCCTCTTTAACTGCAGGGATTTGCACCAAGGAACAGATTCGAGTAGTTTTCAAAAGCAACTTGAAAAAAGGAAGACAACAGTGAATTTCAAGTTCCCTCAACTACGGCATTCACTTTCAAAATTCCAGCTTAAAATGATCTATCTTCACAAGTCAGCACCTAAATCAAAGTCTCAAAAAAAGCATTAACTAGCAGCATAGTGATCTTCATAAAAACATGAAATAGCAGCAGTTTCATGGCTGGTTTATCAGCTAAAATCCAATGTGTTGTGACACTTATTTAAAACAGGACTGTTGTGACAACAAAGTAGATGCAGTGGTTTAGAGCAGCAGTGTTATGCAAATAACAGCTGGAACACAAATAGAATATGTCTGCTGGAAAAGAAAACACATGAAAAAATCCATCATTCCTTAGGAAAAGAAGCATATTTTTATTCCCATTGTTACCAGTCTGCTTTTACAATCACTGATAGGATGTAGCTGGAAACAGCTGCCAAGGATTTCTCAATATTGGACAAGACCAACAATAACAGACTTGTCAAATTCATCTTGGCTAAAAAAACCACCCCAGCCTGGAAGTGTGAGTTGTGTTCCCAGTTTGGTTTGTGCCATCACTGCAGCAGGACAGGACAGGACAGGACAGGACACCACCAGTGTCCTCTGCAGCCACCCAGACACAAACCTTTGGTCCAGACCACACAAAGTCCTGAGCTCCAAAGAGCTCAGCTCCTGTGAAACTGGGAAAAAAGTGAAAAACTGAGAAACTGTGAGGCAGAACAAGGTAACTCCAGCAGCAAACACAGAATAACAGGCTCCTACAACTGTTTGGGATGGAAGGGAGCTTAAAAATCACTTACTTCCACACCTCCCACTGTCCTAGGTGCTCCAGCCCCGATGTCCAGCCTGGCCTTGGGCACTGCCAGGGATTCAGGGCTGCCCACCCTGCCAGGGAACAATTCCCAATTTCCCATCTCCCATCCAGCCCTGCCCTCTGGCACTGGAGCCATTCCCTGTGTCCTGTCCCTCCAGGAGCAGCACCCTGCACTTGAGCTTCATGAGCTTTCCTGAGACAACACTGAGAGAACAACAAATTTCTTGGATTTATTTTATTTACTTCCTTCTGTTCCAGGTTGGATGGGGCTTGGAGCAATCTGGTGCAGCGGAAGGTGTCGCTGGCCACGGCAGGGGATGGGATGAAGTGAGATTTAAGATCCCTTCCAACCCAACCCACTCTGGGATTCCATGAATGCAGCAGGAGCCAGGAAGGTCCAGCAGGGTGACTTACAGCTGCCCACTGCTCACAGCTGTACAATAATTAGTTGTTTTCCAAATAAGCCCCATTATTAAGTGCTGTGGAATAAAGCCACATCTGTGAGTAATGTAACCAGTGTGAGAGAGAGCAGAAAAACCATCAAGCTGACAGTTTTGCATAACTGGAGCAAAAGTAAACCTAAAGCCCTGAATTTTGGGAAGCTCTTACACGATTCCTCCATTACAGACATGCAGCAACCAGAGCAACCTCACTCAGCTCGGAGAAGTCCAGGAACTGCAGGTTCCCTGTGGTTTATTTACTTGGACTGCAACCCCAGTTGCTGAATAATCAAATGTTTGGTGGCACCACGAACAAACTCCTTTCCAACCAACTTTTTCCATGTTCTTTCCCCCTCCTGGAGGACACAGGAGAACTTCTCTGGAGCAGCATCTCATTGCAGAAGTTAGCAAACAAGCAGTAAAATTTACATATGCGGCAAACCAGCACACATTCTTCATGTTTATTGGTGTGACAGCCCTGAACCAGATGCACTGAACCTCACACCATGTGCTCCAGGATATTTCCATCAGAACAAAACCCAGGATGCAGGGAGCAGCAGAGAACTATCAATAAGCCTCTGAGCTCTCTCCAACTTGAACTAAGCTTTATGGATGAAGCCCTGAGTGACTGCAAGTCCTATTTGCAGCCTTGTTTATCATATTCATCGGGCAGCAATATTCAGAAGGTTCATTTCTGTAAAAGAATGAGGCTGCAGGACATCAATCCACATCCATATGCAATTGGGTTGGGATGCTCCAGGATGCAGGTCACTGACAGATCTACAATGCACACTCCTCTGTCCAGACACTAATTTTGTTATTTAGGCTGGACAGGAGGAGAAATTTCCTCCCAGAAAGGGTTGGCAGGCATTGGAACAGGCTGACAGGGGAAGTGGTGGAGTCACCATCCCTGAAGTGCTCCAAAACCACGAGGATGTGGCACCTCAGGACGGGGTTTAGTGGTGCTGGTGCAGGCTGCACACTGCCCCTGGATCCCTGGAATGCCCAAGGCCAGGCTGGACACTGGGGCTGGGAGCACCTGGGACAGTGGGAGGTGTCCCTGCCATGGCAGCGGTGGCACTGGGGGGGATTTGGGGTCCCTTCCCACCCAAACCGTGATTTATGAAAAACTGGAAGAATTCTGATCAGCTGCTGCATCATCTCCACCTTCATTCTGCCCTTCCACTGCAATACCTACAAATCTCTATCAAAATACCTCGCAATTTTGATATTAGGTAGGAAAAAATATGGTTTTTTAGACGGGAAACCTCTCCTGCCAACCTCTGGAGTTTTCCCAAAGAAATAAAACCGTAGGAGCAACATTTGTAAGTTTACCTCACCAGACTGCTAAATACAGCAAACTGGAAGACTGCAATTTTATTTAAATTTGCATTAAATAGCTTTCACACTACAGTAAATAATTCAAATATTTCTATGTTCTCTTGCTCCTAACACCCCCAAAAACTCCCCTGGACATTGGCCTGACATCCTAGAATTCAATTCATATCCATAATGATGAACAGAGAAATAAAAAAGGCAGAGAAATCTTGAGAATCAACAAGGCTTAAAAAAAAATAAGCCTGTAGCAAAGCATTTCCATGCTCCATGTTGTCCCAGGAAACAATTTGTGTTTTCCAGAAAAGTCCAGAGAGCAAGCCCTGATTTTCCTTTCAGTATTATGGGGAACCGAATCCTTCCCATCAGAGCCCTATCTCTGATGGATCTCCCCTCCACAGGTTTTTCCATTTCCCTCACTCTGCTTTTACAATATAAACCCACCACACCAATATCAAAATATTAACAATAATCCCCTCTGCATCTGATTTAACAGGGGATTTCCATTAGGCTACAGCATGGAAGCCCTCACGAATTTTTTCTTCTTCCCTCAAATATTTCTGAGAATCAAGGCAAAAATAACATATTCAGCTGGCAAATCGAATGTGGCCTCACACATCCCGCAATTGGATTTTTTTCAAACCTGCATTAATCAGGGAGATGCCCCAGTTCCTCCAAGAAAGGGGTCTCTGGATCATTTTCAGATTAACCAAGTGTTAATTGAGCTACGTGTGATGGAAATACAACCAACAGCAGGAAATTGCATTGCAATTCCTCCCCCTATTTCCCTCAGACCCCAAAATGGCCCCATTTCCACCATTCCTAGCCAAGCCACTGCTGCACATTTGGAAGTGCTGTTTAGTTCTCCACACTTCTGTGGAGCTGAAGAACCCACCCAGGTGCCTCAGGAGGTTTCCCACTCAACCTTGCTCCCATGCTGGGCTAGGAGGGAACCACACACTGCCTTCAAACACTAAAAATCACTGTCAGAGGACCCCAGATTGCACCAATCACAGGAATTCTAACCCACAAAATCTGAATTTCTGAATGTATTAATCCAATAGAATCACTACCTGCAGGTGATTCCCTTGGGGGTGTTGATACCCATCCCAGCAGAGGTGTGACCAAGTACCTCTTGACTTGTTCATTTACTTCCCATTCTCTATAAATTTATCCCAAAAACTCCATCACTTCCCATTCTCCCTAAATTTATCCCCAAAACTCCATCACTTCCCATTCTCCACAAATTTATCCCAAAAACTCCATCACTTCCCATTCTCCATAAATTTATCCCAAAAACTCCATCACTTCCCATTCTCCACAAATTTATCCTAAAATCTCCACCGAAGTCCTGACATTTGCATCAACAAATGAGCTACAATTCACAAACACCTGCCCTGTTTTGATGGTGCCATAGAATATCAGGTATTCGCCAAAAAAGCCACTCCAGACATTTGTTGTGTTTGAGGATGATCAATAAATGCCAGGGAAGCTGCTCCTTCCTCCTAATTACAGGAAAAAAACACCAGGCCTGAACTCTTAGAGAGTCCTTCTTTGGAGTATCTCAAACCTCCTTGCTATTGATTCAGGTTTAGAATTAAAATTCAATCAAAGCTTCAAATATTGGATTTAAATTTAAGGGGAATACATCAGAGTTTGGCAATTTGCTTCTTCATTTCAGTCACCCTTTCCTGATGCAGTAAGTTTGCATCCTTCTCCTAACAAAATCCTTATCAAATCCCATCAGGCAAAGCAAAAATCCATCATAAACCAATGTTTGTAAAATCATTTAATGTCAAAAAGCCTCTGCCACTGATGAGGCTGCCCACGCCAGTGGGTCACCCATCCAAGGATTTCACTGAACTACACTTCTCTCCACATCTCCTTAATAGTTTAAAACTTCCTGTATTTGTTTTACTGGGTTCTGCCTGTTTATTTGAAAGGAAACAATCCATTGTATGTAAAGAATATGGGAAAAGATATTAATAGTAAAAGTAATGTATTTCTGCACATATAGTGCAGGGTGGAGGGTGATTTTCCAACCTTATGGGCCTTGTCTTAGAGGAAAAAGCCATTTTTTAGTGTTTCAAGGCAATGAAAGATTTAAGGGCTGTGAATAGAAGACAGGATCCCTGCAATCAGAACAATCTACAAATCTACTCCTGTTAATACCTTGATTAATCATCTATATTTTCACCTTACAAAAGCCACTGTTCCAAGAGAACAAAGAGTTTATGTACTACAAATAATTTTACTGCAGGGAAGCAAGAAGGAAGGAGTTTGTTGGAAGTTTCACAATAAAAGTGAAATACATTGAAAGTTGAAGTGAAATATAGTGGAAGTTTAATATATTGGAATATTAATATCACTTTGCTATGCTGGAATAAAAGTTAGAGAGAATGAGAAACATTTAATTCTCGGTCTTTTTGCTTATTATGAAATGTCTGAATTCTTTCCAAGCTAAAATACAAATTTTTCTAAAAGCTGCTTCCTCTTCTTGAAAAAAAGAGTCCAAAGACTTCCAACTAAATAGAATGGTGTGGACTCCAAAGAAATATGAAGCTGGGGCTGCCCCTGGATCCCTGGCAGTGCCCAAGGCCAGGCTGGACACTGGGGCTGGGAGCACCTGGGGCAGTGGGAGGTGTCCCTGCCATGGCAGGGGTGGAATTGAATGAGTTTTAAACTCCAAACCATTCTGGGGTTCTGTGATAAGGATGTCCTGATCCAAACACACCCCTGAGGGTTTGACATCTTCGTCTGGAGAGCTGAAGATGTGAGAAAGTTGTCCTGAAAGCCAGGAAGCTCCTTGTCCAAAAAGCCAAGGGATGGCTGCTGCCCTCTGCAACCCACAGGGAGCTCTGACCAACACCCCTCATTACTTAATGGAAAAATAATTTCTGAACCAGGTAATGGCCAATTCCAGTATCACTCCACTCACACTTCACTCACAGCATCCTCCAAAAATATGGAAAACTGTCAGTCCAAAGAAAGCCAAGTGCCTCACAGGTTTTAAATAAAGGCAAAAGCTAATTTTTGAGGGAAAGAAGATGTTGCCTAAACTCAAGAATAAAGTCTTGAAAAAACACCCAATCCTTTCGGTACCTAATCTGATGTAATTCTGTCAATACAACCTACTAAAAACAAAATAACCTTTAAAATTACCTTTTATGTTCTAAAATACAAGTCCTTTATATCCTGCAGCAGGTTCCTGTGGACTGAACAACCCTGACCTGGACACAAGGCACCTCTTCCCCCTCCACAATCACTGTCCCTGCTGGGTGCACTTCTCCTTCCTGCAGCATCCAAAACAAACTTTCAGCTTTCCAGCAAAAAGCGCTGGAGATCCAGGTCCATGGAATTCTCTCCTGGCTACAGGAACAATAAACACCTCCCCAGCTGAGCCTCTCAAACAAGAGCTGCACTGAAACCCTGCAGTGCTCTCCTGGTGTCTCACTGCTTCTCTGAGTAAATCTAACCCTGGTTAAGCCAAACCTGTAACTTCAGAGGGTATGAAAACAAAACCTCCTCATTTCCTGGCGCGGGGAGGTTTGGAAAGGAAATGTCAGACAGACTGGAAGCAAATCCAGGGTTAGTTTGGGGTGATGCAATTTCTTTACCTTCCGAAGAACTAATCCCATAAAAATGTGAAGGTACAGAATCAAACTGCATATTCTGAACATATACAAATAGACACTGGCATAAACACTCAAAATCAGTGCTCCTCTTCCCTTATCCAAAGACCCACTTCACACAAGCCCCCAAAAACCAGGGGGATACGTGCTCACACGGAGCAACATTTGCTTTCCACGGCATTTCGAAAGTCTTCGAGGAGAGCAAACACGTAATTCTTTATTAAACAATCAAAGACAACAAAAGCAAGTTCCTGTTGTCCCATCGCATTATCCTACTAATCCTCTTTGGATGGCACCCAGAAGCCCCCGAAATGCCAAGCTGGGAAGTGCCTTTCCAAGCAGTGGTCGCCTCTGGCTCTTTGGCTGCGCCTTCAGTCGCGGCTTTGGCAGACGGGAGCAACGAGCAATTCCCAGCACCCAGGGCTGGCCCTGACTGCTTGGTTTTACTGGAAGGGCACTGCAATTGTAATAAAGCCATTTCAACTCCCCTGGAAGGGGCAGGTGGGTTACAGCTCCTGCGTTCCACACACAACAAGTGCAGTTTTCAACTCCATCTGCTGCTCGCGCCAAGCTTGGACTGGAGCTGGTACTTGAACAGCAGACTCCAGCAGGCTGCTCAAACAGAAATTCTGCTGTATTGTTTCCTCCAGAACCTCTCCAAAAACAAGTAAACACATCCTGCATCTTTCCCCAGCTACTACTTATACAGGAAATTTAAATGGGCTGCAAGCACGGCAGCCACGTGGCATTCAAAGCATGGATACCATAATAAACTACATATACATCAATCAGGATACTGATGTCATGTGATAGCAACAGCACAAAGCAAAGAATAACACTTGACGATCTCTGAGGTGTTTTCCTACCCAAACAATTCTCAGCTTCTACTTACACACAGCACAGAAGTAGAATGACATTAAGTGTGGTGTTAATTTGGTTTAAAAATGCCTGATCGTGGTGGGGACACGGAGTTATTCAGGGCATCTCCTCAAACTGGGGGCTGCCAAGAGATTTTATAATTAATTAAACTGGGTAAGAAATGGAGCAACAAAAGGAGGGAAAGTGGACAGGACAGTGCCAGATATTCCTGGAATAATCAGATTATGGCAACAAGCGCGTGCACTGAGTTAGTACCTGCAAATCCCACCAGGAACCAACCCAAAAGCCAGGAGTCCTGGTGGCACTTCCAAGGGGAGGGGAAGCACACTGTCCCTCTTATCCTTCCAAGGACCTACCAAAGGGATTGAGTCCTCCAGCTCCTCATTGTTGAAGCTGGAAATCTTATGGCAGAAGATTCAGTTAGAAGCACTACAAAGCAATGTTATATTTTGTTGAGTTGTTCAACATTTTAACATTGTCAGAGGGAATAAAACACTGATTTTTTTATACTTGTAATATAGATATTTCAAAACAATTAAGGAATTTGCTTCCAAACAATAAATAAATAAATGTAACAAAGAATCAAAAATCAAGAATCTTGTCTCTTAACAATTAGAGGGTCCCCCAAAAAAACTCTATTTTGTTGTTACTGGGTTGAGTTTCAACAAGTCCCTTTCAACTCAGGATATTCCATGACCCCATGAAATCTCATGCAAGGAAAAGTCATGATGCAGTAATCTTAATTTTCCAGATGTGTTCATCACTTCAAGAATTAAAACCCAAAGGTATTGGCTACATATTGAGTTATCTATATACAGGTACAATTCCCTCTGTGATGTGCCCAGCTCTGACCCCTCAGGACAAGAAGAACATGGAGGGGCTGGAGCGTGGCCAGGGCAGGGAATGGAGCTGGGAAGGGGCTGGAGAATCCCTGAGGAGCTGGGAAGGGAATGGAGAATCCCTGAGGAGCTGGGCAGGGAATGGAGAATCCCTGAGGAGCTGGGAAGGGGCTGGAGAATCCCTGAGGAGC
>NW_005054369.1:3535517-3542214 GCF_000277835.1 Geospiza fortis | reverse complement strand
TCTGCAACAAGTCTTAAAGGTGCAAAACTTATTATTATTCAGCATAAACCAATGAGACGATTTGGGGATAAAAGCATCATATAGTCAACCCAGGACAGCTTCCTCTTGGCTTAAATAATTTTTCCCCCTCTCATTTTGGTGAGTGAACAACAATAAAAAAAAAAAAAATCATTGTTTGCTCAGAAGTGGGTCAAAAAGAGATTAAATGAAATTATTTCTGGGCCATCCAGTGGCAGCAGGAAGAGCTGGAAGTCCTTCTCCTGCAGAACTCCAATTGTTTAATTCCTTTAATGTGGATCTGGGATTGGGGGTCGGGAAGGGGAGATTTGTAGGAATTCACGAGAAATTGCCTGGAAAGGTGGGAACTGCCCAGGGAGGGTTGCAGTGCCCATCCCTGCAGGTGGCACCTGGAGGTGGCACCCGGAGCTGGGGACAGGGTGGGAGTGGAGTCCCAAGCACAGATGGGACTCCCTGGGCTGGGAGGGCTTTTCCAACCCCAGGGATTCTGGGATTTGAGGATGTACTCCTTGAAAACCATGGAGGGGTTTGCTGTAAGAGTGTGTTCACACTTTTCTGTAAGAGGTTGTACTCTGAGCACAGAGAAATACAAAATTCACTGCCCAAATCGGCACCTGACACAAACCCACACACAGCGAGCTTGGAGTGCTTGGCTCTTACAGGCTCAGCCTGATGTAAATACATGGCAACTACTCCAGTACAAGGAAAACAGATGAAATTTTAATCAAATGAGCCTTGTATCAGGTTCAGGGGAACTCAAAATGGGCTAAAAATGAAAAAAAAAAAAACCAGCAGAAGAATGACTTTAATATTGGGTAACATTTCAAGTTTTTATCACCTAAATCCACAAAATTCCTGATCTGCTCCTGCTTGTCTTCTCTGCAGAGCTGGAGTCAGGACCAGCTAAATAAAAGATAATGCAACTAGGCATAACACAATAAAAGATATTACCTTCCCAATGCATTATTGCTGCCAATTATAAGAATCACTTCAACTTAATTTCAAAGGCACAATCACCCTCAACTGTAACAGTCTCTTTTTTAAATTTCAAACAGTATTACATTAAGGCAATAACTCACCTTCCAGCTATAATATCAGTCTCCCTTATTGCAAAAATACATTTCATAAATACTTCTCATCGACAAGTCAAGCTAATTCAGGTTAATTTTATTGTATTTTGGTGCTATCTCACATTTGTGTGCAATTACCTTTATCATTTTATTGCCGTGCCAGAAAGTAATCAGAACAATTATTTGAAAAAGGAGGGGTATAAATTCTAAATCACACTTGCTGGCATTTTTGATAAAATAGCAGCTTTATCTCAGGAAGTGGCAGGGACATGGGATAAATCATGCATCAGTCAAGTGTAGCTGACCCCCAAGTGCATTGCACAATATCAGGAGTGCTTCAAAAGAAACTTTCCTATATAATCCATCATTCTTTATAATACCAAAATAGCTCTACCTGAAGAGTAGGAGCTGGAGAATAATAACAAAATAAATCTAAGCAATATGAACAAAACCATTAATAGTGCTCCTTAAGCTGAAGGAGAGTCAGGAATCTGAGTTGTGTGTGAGGAAAGAATTTCGCTGAAATTTCTGAAGTGAGCAGAGCAGCAAAATGTGTATTAGGGATTCACTAAAAACACAAAACAGAGGGAAATAAATACAGACAGAAGAGGTATTGGCAAGATTTGTATAAAAATACAGGAGCATAGTATTGGCACACACACATCTGGATTTTCCTATAGTTGTCCATCCCTCCTTGAGCAGGACAAGGGTTTAACTATTAACAGAGCAAAGCATCAGGGTTAGTACAAGAATCCATTTACTAACTTCAAATTTAACTGCCAGAAATCCAGCGAGGAGCAGAATGACATTTAGAGTTTTCTAATGACATACAAAAACTGCCACACTGTCAGAAGCACAACAAACCCCCACCCAAATTCCTAAACATGGAGCTATCCTGAGGTTTGGCCACCCAGAGCCCAGCCACCTTCCAGCCAACCCAACCCCAAAACTCATCTCTGGTCACTGCAACAGAACCAGGGATGGAGTGGGAGGCACAGGCAGTGATTATGGAAAATTCCCACGTCTGCCTGGTTTCCCAAAGCATTTTTCAGCAGCCTCCTTAAAAACTGTTCAGCACATTGCACGGGTGATAATTGATTCCCGCAAATCCATGGCCAGGCACACGCTGGGTGTCACCCCAACGTGGGGCTCTGCAAACTGATCACACACTGAAAACAGCCCGAAAATCACCAATTACATCAGGACATCAATATTTAATATGCATCCAGAGCACAGGGAAGTGTCTGCACAGTCCCCACAGCGGAGTTGGAGTGTTTTACCTCAAACCTTCTGTCTTCCCACATATCAAAAGGGGAAAACTCCCCGAACAGCTCAAGCTGCACCTTTCAACTCCACGTGAGAGAGGGGGAAATGAAAAGGTTAGATAATAAATTATTAGTTTTGTGTCACTTGCCAGCTATATCACACCTAGCCTGCAATGAGGGAGCCAGGGATTCTCCCTCCCTCTGCTAAAAGGTGTTTGCAACTGGAAGATGCATAAATGTGACTAAAGGGATGATGGTTCAAAAGAAAAAAGTGAAGCAATAATTTATTTACCTGGATTTCTTCCTCAACCATTCTGTTTTAAAAAACAAAACCGATTTGCTTTTGTAGAAAAGAGGTAAACAACACAAACCAGCAAAATGCTCCTTCCTAAGCCACATGACATTATGTAAAGCAGATTAAAACCACAAGAGATGCCACTATTCAGACATTTAGAGCAGTGACAGAAGTTGCCAACAGGAATAGTTGGAAATGCAGGTGTGATTGTACCAGAAGTGTTTTCCTAGAGGAACATCACTAATGTTACAAAAATAGGTATTCCACATAAAAAAAAAAAGAGTATTTGTGTCTTCAAAGTTCATTTCAACTATTTCAGGGAGACAGCTATAGACTAACAATGTGTTGATGCCCTTCTTTCAGCAGAGTAAATTGCCTGAATATTTGGATAAACATCCATGTTTCTTATTTTGCTACAATGTCACTGACCTACGCTTACATCACTGAAGCATCAAGCCTCAAAATTAAGCCTGTTTTCCAGGGAGATGTTTACTACTAGGGGATGGAAACAGCAACAAAACGGAGAGAGCAGCTCTGTCCTGTTATTTATGCTCTGTGGCAGATGGATACGTGCTGGGGAAAGGTCCACTGATGCCTGTTACCAACCATGACAGAGCTACAGAGATTTACAATGCAGCATCAATCTTGTCAACTGGATTCCTAATCCTGACTGCTGGGCACCGGGGAAAAAACAAACTATGTTACGTGAACTCTTTTGTAATGCTGGACTTCCAGTGGCCACCTCCCTGCAAAGGCACTGCACTGGAAACTTACTTTGGGAAGCAGCCTCGATGCCATCCTGGAGGAAAAGGCTCCACCTGCAAGGGAAAAAAAAATAATTCTCAGTTAGATTGTTAAATCTGAATTCCACAGGGAGAACTGAATATCCAGAATATCCACCTCTGCATCCGTTTTTAAACGAGCTCCAAGTTTCAGTACACAGAATTTCCAAAGGGAGTTTGGTTTTTTTCACAAACAACATGGAATTTTAATGTTAAGTCACCCACTCGTCATGAGTCAAACAAAAAAAATCAACAGATGGCACATTGAAGAGTTCTTCCACAACAAGCACTGCACAACTCTGATATCTGGAATAAGAATGCCTCCAAAGATAAAAGTATTAATTGAATAATTTTTTACAGGCTGTCATGTACTTCTAAGTGACTGAGTAAAATGAAGAGCCTGTTGTGATTTAGGAAATGCCACATTTTATGGCATGAAAGTGATTTTAAAACAAGTGATTGTGATGTATTCTGGGTTTAAAAGCACAGATTTCACACCACTGAGTACCTAAAACATTTTAACTTCAATTATTATAATTCTAGCCTTTAACATTAATTATATAATTAAAAACCACAACTGGTTCCTTTTTGCTCTCCCCTTGGAAATAAAGTGTATTTCTTATTTCTTTGGCATTTAGCTCCCCCCTCTATGTTTTTTTTAGCACCACTCTGCTAATATCACTCTGTCTTTGAAAGATGTGGTACAAACACTGTATTTTTTAAAACCAAGGAGATTATGTGCCAAAGCTCAGCTTCACAATCCTGGCTCACAGCCAGCCTCGATGGGAACTGCTCCACTGAAATCAGGGAATCACAACTCCATGGGCAGGGATAACTGCATCCACTTCAGCAATGGTAAATCTCCTAAAAATGAAATTATATGAACATCCCAGGCTTTCCAAAACCTCTCCTTGAAGTCCAAGGCACTGTCAGAACACATGGCCACTTCCCAGCCACTTAAAACCAAACAGCAACATTTAATCCTAATATTGCATCTTACTTAAGTGTTTAAAATTAAGATGAAAAGTTAGTATTTTAATGATAGCAACAAGGCAGGCATTGCAAAGAGAATTCACTGCATTTTTAAATGCAGGTCAGGCAGATGAGCAATCTAATAGAACTACTCAAAATATCTGTGATAGAGCTAAAAATAAAATAGCAATTTATTTCTATCATCAGTTCAGAGCTGGGTATTTCAAAGCACCCAGCAATGCTCAGGTTTTTTAGATCGTCCTGAAGAGTAAAGCTGAAAGTTTTGCCTCAACAATCAGATTTATCCAGAAGCTCATTTCAAACCCTGGTTGAGCTCCATCTGCTCATCCAACAAGGCCTTCCTTGGGTGATGAGAGCTTGAGTAAAACCAGTCATGTCCAAACCATGGTGGTTGGAAGATTTCTGACAGCCAGACTGGGGGAAACCATACAAAAAAAACCCCTTGGAAAGTCCAAACCATCCCTCCGAAATGCACCTCAGCCTTGCAAAGACTGTCTGCCTGGAGCAGGTCAGTACTCCACATGGAGCTGAAGGGTTCTCCTGAGGGTGGCTTTGAGGGCAAGGAGCCAAAACCTCTGTGGAGCAACACACATTGATCAAATTCAGTGATACCACGAAAAGCCAAAACCTCTTTGGAGCAACACACATTGATCAAATTCAGTGATACCACGAAAAGCCAAAACCTCTTTGGAGCAACACACATTGATCAAATTCAGTGATACCACTTCCATGGTGTGGAAACTGAGACACCAGAACCAAACCTCGAAAAACTGAAACCTTCAGGTCATCAATGGCTCCACCAAAAATGGAAAATTCCCTCCTGCATTTGCAGAGTGGATAAGCTGAAGGGATTAAGGAGCAGTATGGGAAAAATAAATAGTTGGCAATCCTCACTAGCTCAGAGCTGCCAACAAGGACCAGTGATATCCGTTCCATCTCTCCTGCCTCAGTTTCCCCTGGCCATTCCAGCAAGACGTTCCCAAGCTCTGCTGCCACCCAGGAGCTGTGCTGAGGAAGCAGGATGCTCCCAGGACACCTGAAGATACACAAACACCTGCAGGTGCTCAACGGTGCAGGAAGCAAACACATCACAGCGAGCATCCCAAACCTCTGGATATGTCAAAAGGCCACACAGGTGAAGAAAAGTCAGAGGTGACATCAAAAGCAGCTTCTTGAAGGGCAGGAAATTCTTCAGCCATGTTTTGCTGATGATCTAGAACAGAAGTCCTTGGGCTTTGAGATATTTCCCTGCTTTTTTTCCCCCAGGACTGCAGCCTGACAAGTACATGTGATAGCAGTAAGAACTTGGATTAATAAAAAGTATTTTTTCTCAGTTCATCAACTTTTAAACACTAAAGGAAGATTCTCCTTGAAGGATAAGTCCTCAGGACCCTCAACAGAACACTCTGGTTCAGCACTAAAATTAAAAACCAGCCATTACACCAAGTGACTACACGAACAAAATTCCGTATGAAAACATTTAAAGTACATTAGATTTTTGGTCAAGATGAAAGCCTGAGAAAGAAAAAAAAAATCCAGCAATCTATTCTAATTGGGTTCCCATGGTAACTGTACAATTGGGTTTTTCAGTATAACATCCCAAAGGCCCAATGCACACTTGTAAAATATACTTCAAACAGCCGGAATTGTTTTTACATTACAGCACTCCCAGGAAGATCAATTACTATACATCCCCACCCTAACTATTAGTGGCAGGAGATGTTAACACTATTGGCCATATTAACATAAGTCATGTAAAAAACCCCACATATCACCATCATTATATAAAACTAATTACACACTTCAGATTCATCAAACACGTTCCGAGTAATAAACCAATACCAGTCTTGTCACCAGATCATGTTTACTGAATGCAAGAAATCAACCCCAAATATATGCCAAAGCATTTTTGCTTCTCATATTGATCCCAAGGATAAACAGAATCAATCATTAATAATTACATTATAAGATGACCCAGAGGGTTAATCATATTCTTAGAAAGTCTCGCTGAGGAATCAAATATAATGGCACAAAAAGGCAACTGAAATGCATTTAAATCCAGGGCCAGCTGCATTAACAATAATATAAAATAAAGTACATTAAACTGGTGCAATCAGTGAAAACAGTATTATTGGTATGTTTTAAAAAATAATAAAACAAGCATTTTGTACTTCCCTGGCAGGGTGGGCAGGCCCTGGCACAGGTGCCCAGAGCAGCTGGGGCTGCCCCTGGATCCCTGGCAGTGCCCAAGGCCAGGCTGGACACTGGGGCTGG
>NW_005054369.1:3531000-3534572 GCF_000277835.1 Geospiza fortis | reverse complement strand
CCTGGCAGGGTGGGCAGGCCCTGGCACAGGTGCCCAGAGCAGCTGGGGCTGCCCCTGGATCCCTGGCAGTGCCCAAGGCCAGGCTGGACACTGGGGCTGGAGCAGCCTGGGACAGTGGAACTATCTGTTCTGGGTGTGGGAACAGATGTTCTTTAAGGTCCCTTCCAACCCAAACCATTCTGGGATTCCGTAATTTATTTTAAAAGTTTGTTTCAGCTGAAGCACTTTGCACTGTTGGACCCCAGTTTCACCTTCCTAAAGCACAACCCTGGCCACAGAACCAGATTTATTCCATCCCACTGCCTAAACCTCCACATTAAAAGGGAATGATCCAGGCCCACTAAGCTGGATTCAAAACCAATTAATTCCCTTATATTTCAGGAAAAAAAAAAAAAAAAAAAGAAAACCAAACCAAAAAACCCCAAACCAACAACTGTGGTCAGCTTGAATAATCCCCATCAACCATAAATCTTTGTATTTTATGGAGTCAGCCAAGAACCAGAGGTATTTCTGGTGTCAACAGGAGACTGTGCAAGGGATTTCCCTTTTCCCACACCCTTCCCACTGCACCTCTGCCCACCCTTAAATCCAGCAGAGCAGAGTGCAGGGAATGTGAAGTTGTGGGAATTGTTTCTGCAGGACACGGGTGACAGCAGAATTGTCCAGTCCCCACCACCAGCCCAGGCTGCCAAAGCAGGCTCGTGCTGCCCGTGTACTGCCGCACGCTGAACACTCATCTGCTGGTTTTATGATGTGAAACAGAAAAATTAATCTTTTAACAGGGCCTTAAGTATACTTTAGGTGTTTATTAAAAAGTGCAACTAATTAACAGACCTTCTGCACACTTGAATGTACAAACAAGCCGAGATAAGAGCATTGTTTGCCTTGTGCTGACTGATCTAAAGCACTCAGATAATTTCAGTATTCCTGATGATGATTATGCAGCAGCAGCACTGACAAGACAGCACTAATTCTTGCTATCTGCTAATGCAGGGTTACCTGGAGGGACCTAAATCTGCACGTGGAGCACAGAGATGGCAACATTCACACAACAAAACACCCTGACTCCACTGGGCTGTGCTAATATATATGTATTAAAACACTGATTGCATTGATCTGCACAAAAAGGCGGCATTTTTATTAAAACGAAAAGCTAAAATGCATCCATCAGGTCAAAACTCAAATTATTATTTACTCCCCACTGCCAAGCTGCTCAAGACTCCAGGCCATTGGTCAATGCTGCTATTTTAACTCCTATTTCACTCAAAAAGCAGAGAAGTCAGAACCTTTGTTTTAATGAACTCCCCTCTCCTTCTTTGCAATTAAAGGTGATTTGCTCAGGTATGTTCAATAACCTTCAGAATCTCTGCTGCATCAGGGAGAATTTCAGCTTCACGTCCAAGTTTTACAAGTGACATGAAAAGATACCTGAAACTATCTGTATCATTTAATTTGGCCCAGAATAACCTGATACTCCTGACAGCCACCAGGACATGGTAATTTAGGCGTGCAGATATAAAATAGTAAATAAGGAAACAACTCAAAAAAGGATTAGCAAAAAGCATCAAAATAGCAACATATTCCAAATAACTTTTACAATGACTCAACTTCATTAAAATCCAAACCCACACAAGCTTTATTGTCATTCAATAAATTGCCTGGACCATAAGCAGCTCAGTTTTAAAACTGCATTTTGTGTTTATGAAGAATACTTCAGCACAGGTTTGGTTTTATAGTTTGGTTGTTCCTCCAGCTGTGTGTTAAACTTCATGCTGGCCCAAGCACACCTGCTCTGGGTGATATGTCAGAAATACTGAATTCAACAGGGTGTTTTTCTTCCATTAGGAGGATTTTACCCCTTATATCTTCAGATAAATCAGCACAATTACTGGTCAGTAACATTCCCAGCTATCAGCAGAGGGAGGGAACTCAGGTCTGGAATTCTGCTGTAAGGACACCAAACCTTTCACTTTTTAATTACAGCATTAATGAAGTTAAAGCTCCCAAACCTACCTCAAACACGTTCTGCAACCTATCAGTACCTAAAAGATTCCAAACCTCCCAAAATTAAAACTTCACCCTCCATTTTCCCATCAGTTACATTCTCCTCACCAGTCCAGATATCTTATGAACACTGGGTAAACGAGAGAATTGCACAATCCGTCAATAAAATAAACGTATTTTCAACTCCTGTCCAGATGACTCAAGTTGTCAGTAAAAACTGCCACCAGCGCTGCGCTTGCAGAAAAATGTCCATAAATGCATTATTGCGACTGGCAGATCGATGTCCATAATAAAAACAAATAGAGTTAACAAGTGCTGGCTCCTCGAGTTATGCCACGGCTGGGACGTGGATCCAGCCTCCCTGACAACTGCTGGGAACGGGCAGTGCCAGCTCTACAGGCAGGGAGCATCGTGCTGCAGGAACTCCGCAGTGTCAGAGGGAACATTAGTGCCTGCAGGATGGATTTAGGAGCTCCGTGCGCTCAGAATCTGACATGGGAACAGAGCTGCTGCTCAAATGGCTGAACCTCTGCTCCATCATCATACTGGGAAGGAATTGTTGCCTGGCACAGGTGCCCAGAGCAGCTGGGGCTGTCCCTGGATCCCTGGCAGTGCCCAAGGCCAGGCTGGACATTGGGGCTGGGAGCACCGGGGACAGTGGGAGGTGTCCCTGCCATGGCAGGGGTGGCACTGGGGGGGGTTTAAGGTCCCTTCCCATCCCAACCATTCTCTGATATTGTTCTGTGAACTATGAAATAACAACTCACCAGCAGAAAGGCTTTTTCTTTCAGAAATGAAGCGTAATTTAGGTCAGCTGTGTCCCAGGCAGAACAGCTGATTGGGCTGGAGGCTGCTGTTTAATTCTGACACCCCAACACTCCTGGACCACCAATTTGTTCCCATGAAGCTCTTCCAACACCAACACCTGAACAACCACCCTGCAGCTCCACAGGTGAGGATGCCACCTGGTAAGGAAATCACACACTGCCGGAGCAGCCAGCACCCTGAGGGTTAATTCACAACCATCAGCTGCTCTCAGTCCTCCAAAACCCTTATTGTATAAGAAAAAAAACCCACTACAAAACCAGCCATCCATGTCTTAGACATGCCCTCCTTTGGATTTTTGGCACTACTGCTTCTTCTGGGTGTTTCCCCTGTCACCAGTGAGTTTAACCAGAGCTGCTCAGGTGCAGCCTTTCCACCTCACCCACACTTCCCATAGCAAACATCCTGCTTTTCCTGCACAAGTCCTTAACTCAGCCATTCAGGGCAACCCCAGGAATCCTCCCAAGGGGCAGCAGCTTCTCCTCCAGGCCCTGATCCCCTCAGTGATGCCATGAGCTGATCCTCTGCATAGGTGAAGCATTAAACAGTGGTGACAAGGTAATTACAGAGTTATCAAGAGGTAAAGCAGCCACGGTAACACAAGTTAGTCTCTAACTACAACAGTTTCCTATAGAGCTTCTGTTCTCCTGCTGCAATAATTGGTGTAATGAACTTGTCACGGGCCAGAATGCAGATAGAATTGCTAAAGCCACCTCACGAGCTCACACTGCCACATCTTTTTC